>NC_052163.1:26085980-26180980 GCF_902713615.1 Scyliorhinus canicula
TAAAAGCTTTTTCAGACTTCTTTATGACATTAACTGAACAATTCATTGAGTGTGGGTTATAAGTAATGCTCCTCGTTTTCACTTCCTGCAATAATTATCAAACCTAACATTTCTTAAAATATTAATGTTCAAACATTAGCTGATTACCATTGCATCACGTCTGCTGTTGGCAAGTTGGTAAATTACACGTAAGATTATTCCTGCCAGAGGCTGTGCTTCCCACCAGAATTCTTGCACCATGGCTGCAGCAGAATTCCCGTTTTGGATGAATGCTAACCGGTGATGCTGTAAAACTGGCCATTTAAGAAGTGATTCTCCAATACAAGTGTACCACCAGGGACCACTATAATTATCTAGTAAATGGGTAAATCTTTGAACTATAAATGACCATGAAACCATTGTCGAATGCTGTCAAAAAATATCTGGTTCACTAATGTCCTTTTAGGTAAGGAAATTTGCTGTCCTTAGCAGTCTGGCCTACCTGTGACTCCAGATCCACAGCAATGTGGTTGACTCTTAAATGCCCTCAAGGTTGGGCAATAAATACTGGCCCAGCCAGCGACGCCCACATCCCATGAACAAATAAAACAAGCCAGTTAGTTTTTCAGGAATGGACAATATTGTTGGAAAAGTGTTTTCTTGCATAGGAAATTAATTTGGAATGTCCCTTGTGGTGCTTTTGATCAAACAAGGATCATATATTTTGATACTTCTGGCATTAATGGTCCCTGAGCTGCGTGTTCTGACATGTAAGTGACTGAAAATGTTAAACAAGAATCATTGGTTATTGGATTTTTCTCTTGACCACACCCAATTTAAAATGTAACAGAATTTCAAATGCTTATGAAAGTTGGCGATATATATCTGTTGATATATTTGAATTTCTTCAGATTATTCTGTGGGTTGGTCTCGTTATTCTGGTGATCAGCACATTTACTACTCTGACTGCAACAAATGAACAACCGGTGACAGCCGAAAAGCCACCACAGGACCTTAACCAAGCGAAGCTAGAAAATGAAATGGACCAGCAACAGAAAATCTCAGGTGAGTGAAGAAGCCGAGACCGAGGTGATTTTAAAGCATCAGGCCTTGTTAGATCTTAGCATTGAGAAGCATGAACCACAATTTTATGGATGATTAGCAGATATAGTTTTGTTAAATTTCTTACCCAACTAACTTTTACATTGTAAATGCACAAAAATACATGATACTAAAATGATTTAAAAAGAAAATAAGTCCTATTACGATTCGTTATTGCCTATAGTTATGTAGAATTAATTTACACTACTCCATATAAATATATATAATGTGATTACTTTACTAATGCACATTACTGTCTATCTGAGACTTTGATACTACTCGTGCAGTTAAACTTGGCTAGGCTACTCCACTAGGTACGGCTTTGTCATCGCTGAGCTCTGCCTATTCCAATGATCTTGCCTCTGACCTCTGACCTAAGGGTCTTTTTCACCAAGGTTGGTCTCGCACGCCCTCTTATGTCACTCCCTTCTGGAAGGTTCCCTGCCAGTGTTACAGCAGGGTGGTCGCAGCACCCAATGGGAATTCCGATTCTATATATGGAAGACGCCAGGAACAGCCTTGGTGTTCATCAGGTGCACGGAATGCACGTAGCCCTTTCCATATATTGTAACTGAAGTGCTCATGCCTGACCAATACTGGCAACACACAAAACAATGTCCTGGTATGGCCAGGCTTCCCCTTGCCCGCCTCTGACTGTCTGTTAAACTTGGCCTGTCCGAATTACCATCAGACCTTGCTGCTCAAGCTGTTGGCTATTGTTTAATTTAGATTGTCCAATTTTGTATTTGGCCTAGCTTTTCAAGCCAATGGCCACCTGACCATATTGTCCTTGACCTGGGACCTGTACATTATCTGGTAATCTGCCTTTTGCAGATTTGTGTGATGCGCTACTTACGTTTGTTTACAAGTTTCAACATAATTGAATGGTATGCTGCCAGAAAAACAATGGATTGGTGAATGTTAAACAAAAACTGAGGTTTTTAAAGATTTATTAAGTTAATTTAGATGACTCAAAAAGACAAAGCTTCAAACAAAAAGCCATAGTCGCTCCATTACTATTTGAAAGAAGGCTTTTGGATATCGAAAATAATCTGATATGTGCAGGTTTGGTGTATTTCCTTTAATTTTGATTGCATTTAATGTAACCCTCACAATAGTGTAATAGGGGACTTTGATCTAATTTCTGGCCTTGAAAGATATTCGGGTGCTGCTTTTGAGACCTTTTAATCCCTTGATTCTTTAGAAATCTGGGCCGGGATTCTCCCCTACCCGGTGAGGCGGGGGGTCCCGGCGTAGCGGAGTGGCGCCAACCACTCTGGCGTCGGGCCTCCCCAAAGGCGTGGAATTCTCCGCACCTTTGGGGGCCAGGCCCGCGCCGGAGTGGTTGGCGCCACTCCGACTGGCGCCAAAACCGGCCGCTGACGTCACCACCGGCGCTTGCGTGCTGTGGGATTCTCTTCGGCCTCCGCCATGGTGGAGGCCGTGGCGGAGGCAGAAGAAAGAGTGCCCCCACGGCACTGGCCCGCCAGCCGATCGGAGGGCCCCGATCGTGGGCCTGGCCTCCGTGGGGGCACCCCCCGGGGTCTGATTGCCCCGCACCCTCCTCCCAGGACCCCGGGGGCCTGCTCGCGCCGCCAATCCTGCCGCCACCAGAGGTGGTTGAAACCACGGCGGCGGGAGAGGCCTCTCAGCGGTGGGGCTTCGTCCCATCGCGGGCAGGAGAATCGCCGCGGGGGTCTTGCCGATCGGCGTTGGGCGCACGCCGATCGGCGGGGCGTGATTCCTGCCCCAGCCAATTCCTGGGTGGCGGAGAATTTCTGCCATGGCGGGGGTGGGATTTTCGCCGGCCCGGGCGATTCTCCGACCCTGTGGGGGTTGGAGAATTTTGCCCCTGGTTTCCAAACTATCTTAAATGACATATTCTTAAATATAATTGACAAATACTATTGTTATGATCCCTGTGGGGTACTCTCAACCAGAATTACTGTGGCCCCCCCCCATGAAAAAATTTCCAACAAGAGTTTACTTTTTGTAGCTTTTACTTCAACACTGATCAGAACCAACACAAATGAAACATGAATCAACAGATAAATGATGTTACCAATAAAAAGGTAAATTTCAGTTTAAATAGTCAACACAGCAAAGATGCATATTGTGCAACTACAAGCACCCATCACTCCCCACAAAAATTTGGAACGACACAATTCCACCGAATACTGGGTGCGATTCTCTGACCCCCACGCCGGGTGGGAGAATCGCGGGAGTGCCAGGCGATTCATGCCACGCGTCCTGGCACCCGCACTCGATTCTCTTTCTCCCCCCCCCCCCCCCCCCCCAAACGGCGTGTCGCGTTTTGCGACAGGCCGCTCGGAGAATCGGCGCTCCGGTCGAGCGGAGATTCTCCGGCCCGCATGGGCCGAGTGGCCTGCCTAATCCGACCGGTTCACGTCTGCGCCACCCACACCTGGTCGCTGCCGGCGTGAACAGCGCGCGACCGCTGCGTGGGGGGCAGAGGAAGGATCGAGCACCAGGGGGATGCTCGGGAGGGGTCTGGCCTGCGATCAGTGCCCACCGATCGTCGGGCCGGCGTCTCTGAAAAATGCACTCTTTTCCCTCCGCCGCCCCGCAAGATCAATCCTCCATGTCTTGCGGGGCGGCGGAGGGGAAGACGGAAACCGCGCATGCGTGGGTTGGCGCTGGCCAACCTGCGCATGTGCGGGTGACGTCATTTAGGCACCACCGGCCGCTTCATTCAGGCGGTGCCGCTTTGACGCAAGCGTCAAGGTCTGGCGTGCGAGATTGACGCGCCGCCGCTCCTAGCCCCCTGGGGATGGGAGAATAGGGGGTGAGGAGGGGCCTCCGACGCCGGAGTGAAACACTCCGGTTTTCACTCCGGCGTCGGCACTTTGTCTCCCTTTGGGAGAATCGCACCCACTGTTCTTAACAAAGGCTAGGTCAGAAGTCCGAGCCGGCAACAGCTGTCTCCGCCAAGTTTCGCAGGTATGATTATCATCAGCAAGACGCACTTCTGTGAACACCCACCCCTCCAGTCATGGGAGTCCTCATGGTACATCTTTCTAGAGTTCCTTTTCAACCAACCAACCATAGGTTCATAGTTTGGCCACATCTGCGAAAGTACTCAGCTCTTTAGTACCTCCAAGCTAATTGCACACCTTTCCTGATTTTAGACCTTTTTTAACATGGGATGGCACAGGTTAGCACTACTGCCTCACAGTGCCAGATACTTGGGTTTGATTCTGGCCTTGGGAGACTGTGAAGTTTGCACTTTCTCCTCTTGTCTGTGGGTTTCCTCCCACAGTCCAAAGATGTGCATGTTAGGTAGATTGGCCATGCTAAATTGTCCCATAGTATCCAAGGATGTGTAGATAATGTGGGATCATGGGGATTTGGGGGGGGGGCGGGGGTAAGAGGAGTGGATCTAGATAGGGTGCTCTTTCAGTGGGTCGGTGCAGGCACGTGCCAAATGGCTGCTTTCTGCACTGTGGGGATTCTAACTAGTTTGGACATACCTCCAAGAGCTCCTGTTTCTTTTTCTGCCAAACAGAAAAACTGGCCTCTTCAAGATTAATTTGCTTCTTCACACAGTAATAACTCATACTCTTTGTCTGTGTCTCCTTTCTCTGTGTTTACATCTGTGCTGTCACCCTCCAGCTCCTCTGCTTCTAACTCTCCTTTATTCAGGCCACATGGCTTCTGTCTCAACTTCCATCCTGTTGTATTGCTTTCAGATCAAGGGTCACGAAGTAATGTGGACCAGTATTTTTTCTTATCCAAGAAAATTACTATTGATGCAAATTCTTAGTCATTTTCAAACATTCTTAAAAACGATTAGATTCCCTAGATATTTTAAAGAAATTGCAAATATTCTTTACTGTTACTGCTTCCTGGTTAAAGGTTGTTACGTATTTATGATTAAATGATGCAAATTTTAAACAATGTTAACTTGTTCACTCAGCAAACTCCATTTTTCTGCCAATTTGAACTCAATCCAAAAGTTTGTGATTAAACTATTCTGTTGGCTATAGTGAAACCAAACCTCCCTGATGTTTGCACACCAGTTCTCTCTCACTTCCGTTGCTGTGCATAACTGGTTTCTCGCACGCAAGGCATCTTTTAAGATTGGTATATACACACATCTTAATGGGAATGTTACTTATGTGTGACATGTTTGTTCCTGGCACTGCATATTCCTGATTTCTGCTTGACCACGCAGATTTGAAGAAACATCAGTTAAGCAATTAGTCCATTCTCATTACAGAAAACCTCATTATTTACTTGTTAGTGCATTCATTGGATTAAGGATTCAGTGTACTACTTAGATCTACAGTGGCCCAGTGGTTAGCACTGCTGCCTCAGTATCAGAAACCTGGGTTCAATTCCGACTTTGGGTGACTGTGTGGAGTTTGCACATTCTCCCCATGTCTGTGTGGGTTTCCTTCGGGCGCTCCGATTTCCTCCCACAGTTCAAAGATGTGCAGATTAGGTGGTTTGGCCATGCTAAATTGCTCCTTAGTGCCTAAAGGTTGTGTGGGTTGGCGGGGAATAGGGCAGGAGCGCAGGCCTAAATTGGATGCTCTTTAAGGGGCGGCGTAGCACAGTGGTTAGCAGTGCTGCCTCAGCACCAGGGACCCGGGTTCAGTTCCGACCTTGGGTCACTCTGTGTGGTGTCTGTACGTTCTCCCCTGTGTCTGCGTGGGTTTCTTCCGGGTGCTCCGGTTTCCTCTCACAGTCCAAAGATGTACGGGGTAGGTGGCGTGGCCATGATAAATTGTCCCTTGGTGTCCAGGGATGTGCAGGTTAGGTCATGAGGTTGCAAGGATAGGGCAGGATGTTGTGGGTGGACATGGGTGGAATGCTCGTTTGAAGGGTCGGCGCATACTCGATGGGCCGAGTGGACTCCTTCTGCACTTATAGGGATTCCATGATGTGGATATTTGTCATAGGCAATTAACCTTAAAGTGTATGAAACATGCTCATAGCTTATACTCGTGCAAAATTCTGTGACAAATCTTGACTTATAGTTTTCTGTTGCCATTGTTATTTAGTCTCTAACTGGCTTTTTTTTTTACAAATGTCACAATTCTACATGATTTCACTGCAAATTCTTGTTTCTGTATGAAATACTCCATTCTGGAGTACTACAATCTATATAAATTGTAATTGATACATAAACGTCTATGGCATTGTGTGCTGTCAGACAATTAGTGTACCAGCTTAAAAAGTATTCCTACACCATTTTAACAAAAAGTATTTATAGATTAATGACGTTCCTCTGCCGTTTATTGCCCAGTAATCACATCAAGATTTTTGCTAATGGTGTCTGATAATTTAATTAGTACAATTTTAGTCATGATACACTATTCCATTTCTTTTTGGCAGGGTCAGGTGAGATCACTTGTATGTAAATTTTAATACCCTCAACCTGTTCTAGCAAAAGGTACAGGCAAGATGGGTTTAGTGAAGGTTAAATCCATTTGTTGATTTTTTTTAAAAAACACAATTTTCAGAGGTTTGCTGTGAAGCTGAATGACATTTTCTTCAGTATACAGTGGAGAAGGTACAAATGAGGTGATAATGGTTTTGAAATTCCCTTTGAGCATATCTGGTCCAAAATGTTGGTATCATTGACATGACTGTGAACTGATTGGAGGCTCGTTGGACTCGTTTCCCCAGTCAAAATAAACTATTCCCTTTACCACCTTCAAAATATATTTTCTTTAATCAAGAATGAAAGCATGCAATTTGTTTGCAGATTCTGACAGTGCTGAACTTGTGCTAGCTTTTAGGTTTGACGAGTGAGGGCAGCACGGTGGCGCAGTGGGTTAGCACTGCGGCCTCACGGCGCTGAGGTCCCAGGTTCGATCCCGGCTCTGGGTCACTGTCTGTGTGGAGTTTGCACATTCTCCCCGTGTTTGCGTGGGTTTCGCCCCCACAACCCAAAAATGTGCAGGGTAGGTGGATTGGCCACTCTAAATTGCCCCTTAATTGGAAAAATGATTGGGTACTCTAAATTTATAAAAAAAAAGGTTTGACGAGTGGTAGGTTTTTTATGGTTTTTGCTCTGAAACTGGCTGAATTCTTATAGTCCTGGTTTTTTTGCTCCTTGATCCACAAGGAGTTAAAAGCATATTTATGTGAGAAACTGAAGAAGGCAATGAATGTAATACTTTTATTTATGTAGTTCTCTTGGAACAGATCACATTATGTAGGTTTGCTACCAAAGTACAATAATTAAATATCCACCCAGGCGAATTTGTGATCTTGCCTTGCTTTAAGAAACCTATTGGACTATTTTAACCGTTTCCTGTTGCAATGTGACCAATTAAAACAAAAGGGCTTTAAAGAAAATGGTTACATAACTATTTGGGGTTTGAGAAACAACTTTCAGAAGCTTAAGGCCCTAATTTGAACTTTTCGGAATTGTCTCTGTTCAAACAATACTTCATCTATTTTATCTGTACTTCCCAAATTGCAGCAAGAGTTTAACCTGATGTGCAATAATTCAATCACCTGCACATAATTATGTTTCAACTATATGATGGTAAAATCATGACATACATTTTAATGATATGATTGGATATTTCTGATTTAACTTGTTTGGCTATCAAACTAGGGGTGTATTGAAGTAATTTTGAATTTATGTGCAAGTGGCATCAAAAAGTACAATATCTTGTATTGACGTTCCAAAAACGGTTGCCAGTCAGCTGTGCTGGAATTTCCCAAGTTTGCCACGGATCAATATTCAACAAAATTTGCTTAAAAGAATAGCAAGCTACAAGTTCAACTTGGGGCTTGGGCACCCCCTTCAGTGCAAACCTGTCAGCAAGGTCCTTTTAAGCAGGTGCTATATGACCTTGCTTTGACCTTCGCCATCTGTGTCCTGTTTTTCCTGATGCGAAAATACTCCAATTCTGCATTCAAAAGGAGCAAACATAAAACACGCGTCCTGGGGATTATCCTAACATTGAGCCTGTCACAATAATTTATTACCAAATTAACCAGCTCTGATGAGACAAAATATTGATTATTTTTAGCATAATGATGGTAATGTTTAATGTGATAATTGTATGAGCTGTGGCAGTAATTGTCACTATGTTAATTGTGCCTAAATCCTTTCACGTGACATATCCTGATTTTCTCGGAGGGAATCTCATTATGTTTTTCTGTGGAGAGTCAAAGAGAATGTGGTTTGAGTTGAAGTTCATTTCAAAAATGGAAATCTGCAGTACTTTCTTGTATCTAATAGTTTGGATGCATTTTCCTTTGAAGTACTGATGGACCAGCATGATGCTTCCGTTTACAAAAAATGCTTTGGCACCTTCTGTACTTCGCTGAAAATATTTGCATATTGTAACAAAGAAAATAGCTGGTTTGCATAGAAGACTTGCTTCACTTTTGGTTCTTCAACATTACTTTGTGGCCTTGACTCCTTTCATCTGTAATGTCAGAAATGAGCCTTTTTCACTGTGTAAATCCTTGAAAGGATAAACGTACAAATCCAGTAATGATCATCAGAAGAAAGTTCATCGAGCTATAATGTTAACTCGATCTCTCTCTGTACAAATGCTGCCTCATTTGCTTATTTCCAAAATGTTGTTTTTATTTCAGCATCTGCAGTATTCTGCTTTACAATTTCATATCAATTTGAATACGATCCTTCGAGTCAGAGAGTGACTATTTAAACTTGATCCAAAAGAATAAAATTGATGTAACTTTGGAAGAGATGTTTCATAGTCAAAAACAATTTTTAAACCGACTTTTGCTAAATTCACGAAAAATGCCATCATCAAACTTCATAAGTTTAAAAAGTGTTTATTCTAGTTACGGCATAGCAAAATGTTTCCTCTGTTTAAACGCTTAACAACCGATCACTTCCTTCACCTGTAACTTAAACAATTATTTCCCTCGAAACACTGCTACTACCAAGATGAGATACCTGAATTGTTTTATTCTGTAAAGCTATGCTGTTTGAACTTTATCCATAATTTCTGTATCACATTAAATCGAAATTCTGACCTCTTAAATTTAAGAATTTTATTATTTCTGTGCGCACATGCCATATAAAGAAAATTTACCAGGAGCTATTTGATACAATTTATTGGATAAACGTAAAGGTTCATGCCCATTAATCCATATACTGCATCTCATATATTTATGTGTGAGCAATACAATCAAATTCTAAGTAATGTACAGAATTTGAATGCTTGTTTGCATGAGCAATAAACCTTGAATATAAATACAGCTTTTAGTGAATCGATGAGAAAATAATACTTGTGCAAAGTATAGAACAATATTTTGGAAAGAATGGCGTCTAAAAATATATCGGAACAAACCATGAATTCATTTACAGAAGTGTTGATTTTGTTCAGTTAGTAGCACACTTTTGAGTCATAAGGTTATAGATTTGAAAGTCATGTGAGTGGATAATCCAAATTAAGTGTAGAATTGGTGGTACTCTCCTTCAAATGGAACATTAAACTGAACTTGTCATGAAAAGAACATTCTGGAAATTCTCAGCAGATCTGTGGCGAGAAACGAGTTAACATTACGGGTTGAGATGACCTTTCATCACAATTGTGAACTGGAGCTGTGTCTGCTTAGTCTCTTGGCTTAAGTGGAGCATAAATGTACATTTCTATATTCGAGAAAATAACTATTCCACCTTCCAGCTCTTGGTCTGTGGCCCTGTGGGTTACAGCACCTCCAGCCCAAATCTGGTATTCTTGATTAATATGGGGAAAAGGGAGAATGGGGATGAGGAACATATCAGCCATGAATGGTGCAGCAGACTCGATCGGCCAAATGGCCTAATTCTGCTCCTATATCTTATGGTCATTGTACTGTTCCAAGCAGTGTGCTGTTGTGGCTATCACAAATAATTCCTTTAAAAACTGATTAACCAGTGCTATGTGGGTTTTGGCAGTGGACAAAATGCTTGCTATATTTGCATTGCAAAATATTTCATTTCAAAGTAATTAATTGCATATGAAGCGTTGATATTTTAGTGTGCTGCAATAATTAAATTGATGCAAATTGTCATTTGCTAAAAGGACTTGTTTGCAGTAACGGTGTTCTTTTTTGTTGATCTCTTTGTTTCTTTTACAGAGGGGATTTAGGAATGGGCAAGGGTTGAGTTGTGTTTCAAAATGAATACAGAGAAATGTATAAAATCTGACTGCCCCAAGTGTCTTTATTCTTGTATACTCTGACTTCTGGGATCTCTTTCTTCTTACCCTTCAGGGGAAGTAGGCCTTTCGACCAAACTAGCTACTTCTGTTCCTAGGAGCATTATTATCAGTAGATAACTCATGCTGGGCTTGTATGAATGGAATTATCCACCACAAAACGGGTCTGGTTGTCTGTTAGAGTTAGACCATCAGAACTTAAGGTGGATGAGCAGAGGTAGGCTATATGGCTCCTCGAGCCTGCTTATCATTTAATAAGATCATGGCTGATTTGCAACCTCCTCATACATATACATCATACATATGAATTAGGAGCAAGGGTGGGTCACGCGGCCCCTCAAGCCCACACCACCATTTAATAAGATCATGACTGATCCGATTTGTTCTTGTGGCCTCAGCTCCACTTTCCTGTTCATCCTCGATACGCTTGATGCCCTTTGTCACTCCTACCCAATCCCCATGGTTCCCCCTTGATTTCCTTGGTGTCCAAAAATCTGTTGATCTCAACCATGCATGAACTCAATGACAGCAGTCACAGGCATCTGCAAGATAGAAATGTTTCATAATCCTAACTGGTGTAGATAACAACAAGCAGAGTTTGTTTATTAGCACATCAAACTCCCTGCTGTTTGTGTGGGAAATCTTTTTTTAACTTGTGCAAATTCACTTATTCTAACAGTAACCCTGACAAATCAATCTGAAATTCCCTGGTAAAAATAAATTTTTAAATAACCTTTATTGTCACAAGTAGGCTTACATTGACATTGCAATGAAGTTATTGTGTAAATCCCATAGTCGCCACATTCCGGTGCCTGTTTGGGTACACAGAGAATTCAGAATGTCCAAATTACCTAACAAGCACATGTTTCGGGACTTGTGAGAGGAAACCGGAGCACCCAGAGGAAACTTGCGCAGACACAGGAAGAACGAGCAGACTCCACACACACACAAATGACCCAAGCCGGGAATTGAACCTGGGCACTGGAGCTATGAAGCAACCAGTGCTATCCACTGTGCTGCCGTGATTGTCCCTTGATCCTTTTAGCCAACTCCAAGAAATCGTCTCACTTTTTCAAACCCCAAGAATATAATCCTAACAGACTTGGTCTCTCTTCATATGACAGTCCTGCCATCCCAGGAATCAGCCTGGTAAAACCTTTGCGGCACTCTCTCCCAGCAAGAATAGCCTGCCTCAGATAAGGGCACCAAAACTGCGCACACTATTCCAGGAGTGGCTTCACCAACGTCCTATACAATTGCAGTAAAACATGACTCAAATGCTCTTGCTATGAAGGCCAACATACCATTTGTCTTTTTTACTGCCTGCTGCATTTGTGCGCTTAATTTCTTTTTTTTAAAATAATTTTTATTGGAATTTTTTACAGAAAATATAAAACATAACGACAAACAATGAAATGCAACAAAATAACCCATAATAACTGTAACACCCCCCAGACCGTATCAACGCATGTATCACATCCCCCCACCCCCCAACCCCAATGAACAACAAAAGAACTTAAAAATAAATTTAAATTAAATAAACAAACATAGTCATCGTCTCCCCCTGCCCTCCCCCCCGGGTTGCTGCTGCTACTGTCCCAGTACCCTATCTTTGAGCCAGAAAGTTGAGGAAAGGTTGCCACCGCCTAAAGAACCCTTGTACCGACCCCCTCAGGGCGAATTTGACCTTCTCTAGTTTAATGAAACCCGCCATGTCATTGATCCAGGTCTCCACGCTTGGGGGCCTCGCATCCTTCCATTGTAGCAAGATCCTTCGCCGGGCTACTAGGGACGCAAAGGCCAGCACACCGGCCTCTTTCGCCTCCTGCACTCCCGGCTCCACCCCAACCCCAAAAATTGCGAGTCCCCATCCTGGCTTGACCCTGGATCCCACCACCCTCGACACCGTCCTCGCCACCCCCTTCCAGAAATCCTCCAGTGCCGGGCATGCCCAGAACCTATGGGCATGGTTCGCTGGACTCCCCGAGCACCTGACACACCTGTCTTCACCCCCAAAGAACCTACTCATCCTCGTCCCAGTCATGTGGGCCCGGTGCAGCACCTTGAATTGGATGAGGCTAAGCCGCGCACACGAGGAGGAAGAATTAACCCTTTCCAGGGCATCAGCCCATGTCCCGTCTTCGATCTGTTCCCCCAGTTCCCCCTCCCACTTAGCTTTCAGCTCCCCTACTGACGCCTCCTGCATAACCTTGTAGATATCAGATATCTTCCCCTCTCCGACCCAGACCCCCGAAAGCACCCTGTCACTCACTCCCCTCGCGGGAGGCGAAGGGAATCCCTCCATCTGCCGTCTAGCAAATGCCTTTACCTGCAGATACCTGAACATGTTTCCTGGGGGGAGCCCAAATTTCTCCTCCAACTCCCCCAGGCTCGCAAACCTCCCATCAATAAACAGGTCCCTCAGCTGTCTGATGCCCGCTCTGTGCCAACCCTGAAATCCCCCATCAATGTTCCCCGGGACGAACCTATGGTTCCCCCTTAACGGAGCCTCCATCGAGCCTCCCACTTCTCCCCTATGTCGCCTCCACTACCACCAAATCTTGAGGGTAGCCGCCACCACCGGACTCGTGGTATACCTCGTAGGAGGGAGCGGCCACGGCGCCGTTACCAGGGCCCCCAGGCTTGTATCTCCACAGGACGCCCTCTCCATCCATTTCCATGCTGCCCCCTCCCCCTCCATTACCCACTTGCGCACCATCGACTCATTGGCCGCCCAATAATACCCCGAGAGATTGGGTAACGCCAGCCCCCCCATCTCTACCCCGCTCTAAGAAGACCCTATTCACCCTCGGGGTCCCATGCGCCCAAACAAATCCCATGATGCTGTTGGTCACCGTTTTAAAAAAGGCCCTAGGGATAAAGATGGGCAAGCACTGGAAGAGGAACAAGAACCTCGGGAGAACTGTCATTTTGACGGACTGCACTCTACCCGCCAACGATAGCAGCACCATGTCCCACCTTTTAAATTCCTCCTCCATCTGCTCCACCAGCCTGGTAAAATTAAGCTTATGGAGAGTCCCCCAACTCCTGGCCATCTGCACCCCCAGGTATCTGAAACTCTTCACTGCCCTCTTAAATGGGAGTCTCCCAATTCCCCCCTCCTCACCCGGGTGTACTACAAATACCTCACTCTTGCCTAAATTTAACTTGTAGCCCGAGAAACCCCAAATTCCACTAACAGCTCCATCACCCCCGGCATTCCCCCTTCTGGATCCGCCACATACAACAGCAGGTCGTCCGCATACAGCGATACACGATGTTCCTCCCCACCCCGCACCAGACCCCTCCATCTCCCTGACTCCCTCAACGCCATAGCCAAAGGTTCAATCGCCAGTGCAAAGAGCAAGGGGAACAGGGGGCACCCCTGCCTGGTCCCACGGTAGAGCCTAAAGTACTCCGACCTCCTTCCATTGGTAACTACACTTGCCATCGGAGCCGCGTAGAGCAGCCTCACCCATTTGATGAATCCCTCCCCGAATCCGAACCGCTCCAGCACCTCCCACAGGTACCCCCACTCAACTCTATCAAACGCTTTCTCCGCATCCAGCGCCACCACTATCTCCGCCTCCCCCTCCACTGCCGGCATCATAATAACATTTAGCAGTCTCCGCACATTCGTGTTGAGCTGCCGTCCCTTGACAAATCCTGTCTGATCCTCATGTATCACCCCTGGCACACAGTCCTCTATCCTGGTGGCCAGGATCTTCGCCAGTAACTTAGCGTCAACATTGAGGAGCGAGATAGGCCTGTATGATCCACGCTGCAAGGGGTCCTTATCCCGCTCCAGGATCAGAGAGATCAGTGCCCGCAACATTGTCGGGGGCAAAGCCCCCCCCCCCCCCCCCCCCCCCCCCCCCCAATGCCTCATTGAAGGCTCGCACCAACAGGGGGCCCACCAGATCCGCATTCTTTTTATAAAATTCCACTGGGAACCCGTCCGGCCCCGGCGCCTTACCTGACTGCATTTGCCCAATCCCCCTGACTAGCTCCTCCAACTCTATCGGCACCCCCAGCCCCTCTACCAGCTCCTCTTGAACCCTTGGGAAACATAGCCTGTTCATGAAGCTCCCCATCCCCCCCTCTCCCCATCGGAGGTTCCGACCGGTACAGTTCCTCGTAGAAGTCCCTAAAGACCCCATTTACTTCTGTCCCCTTCTGCACTACATTCCCACCCCTATCCGTCACTCCACCAATTTCCCTAGCCGCATCTCGCCTGCGGAGCTGTTGCGCCAACATCCTGCTCGCCTTCTCCCCATACTCATGTACCGCGCCCTGCGCCCTCCTCCACTGTGTCTTTGCCTTTCTGGTGGTCAACAAATCAAATTTGGCCTGCAAACTACGCCGTTCCCCCAGCAACCCCTCCTCCGGTGCCTCCGCGTATCTCCTGTCCACATCCAGGAGCTCCCCCACCAGTCTCTCCCTCTCCTTCCTCCCTCCTTTCCCTATGGGCCCGGATGGAGATCAGCTCCCCCCGGATCACTGCTTTCAGAGCCTCCCAGACCATCCCCACCCGGACCTCCCCCGTGTCGTTGGTATCAAGATACCCCTCAATACTTCCCCGGACCCTCCTACACACCTCCTCATCAGCCAGCATCCCCACATCCAGGGGCCAGAGCGGGCGCTGGTCCCGCGCCTCCCCCATCTCCAGATCAACCCAGTGCGGAGCATGGTCTGAAATCGCTATGGCCGAATACTCGGCATCCTGCACCTTCGGGATCAATCCCCTGCTCAGGACGAAAAAATCTATTCGGGAATAGACCCTATGGACATGGGAGAAAAAGGAATACTCCCGCGCTCTCGGCCTCCAAACCTCCAGGGATCCACCCCTCCCATCTGGTCCATAAACCCCCTCAGCACTTTGGCCGCCGCCGGTCTCCTACCCGTCCTTGAACTGGACCGGTCCAGTGGGGGATCCAGCACTGTGTTAAAGTCTCCCCCCATGATCAGGCCCCCTGCCTCCAGGTCCGGAATGCGGCCCAACAAGCGCCTCATGAAGCCGGCATCATCCCAATTCGGGGCATATACATTAACCAGCACCACCTTCTCTCCCTGCAGCCTACCCTTCACCATAATATATCTGGCCTCCTTGTCCGACACCACCTCAGCCGCCTCGAACGCCACCCTCTTCCCCACCAGAATCGCCACCCCCCGGTTCTTCACGTCCAATCCTGAGTGAAAAACCTGCCCCACCCCCCCCCCCTTCCTCAGACGAACCTGGTCCGCCACCTTCAAGTGGGTCTCCTGGGGCATAGCCACATCCGCCTTCAGCCCCTTCAGATGAGAAAATACCCTAGTTCTCTTAACCGGCCCATTCAGCCCCCTCACGTTCCAGGTAATCAGCCGGATAAGAGGGCAACCCGCCCCTCTCCCCCGCCGGCTAGCCATAGTTTATCGACTGCTCGCCCCAGGCCAGCTCGCCCCGCCTGACCCGTTCCCCATGGCGATAACGCCTCTCCTCTACCCCCCCCCGGCCCACACCAGCTCCTTCCTGGCCATTCCAGCAGCAACCCGGTATCCCCCCCCCCAGGCTAGGACCCCCTCCTAGCCGCGACTCACCCTCCATAGTACTTCCGTGAGTCAGCTGACTTCTGCTGACCCGGCAGCTCCCGCCAAAACCCATCCCCTCCTGGCATGGGGTCATCCCCCTCTTGCCACACCTCCTTGGCACCGCTTAAGCGCGGGAAAGAAAACTAGTACAGGCCACGCCCCCACCACCAGCTCCGCCCCCCCGCCCCACGGCGCGGGAAACCAGAGGAAAGCCCGCACTTTCACACTGCCCCACCCCACCCTTCTGACACAGCTCCCCAAAATCCAGTTTCACCCCAACCCCCAGCCACGTACAGAAGAGAACATATAAAGCACATACCCCCAACGTTCCCCACATACCCCACACCCATACCCAACAGACAAACCCACCCGGAAACAGAGCAAAAAGAAAACCAGCATAAAAAAAAACAAGTGTCAAAATTGAAGAACAGCAACAGCGAAAACAGCAACGGCCATAGTGTGTCCCCAGACCCTAGTTCGAGTCCAGCTTCTCCGCCTGTACAAAGGCCCACGCCTCCTCCGGGGACTCGAAGTAGTGGTGCCGGTCCTTATATGTCACCCACAGACGCGCAGGCTGCAGCATTCCAAATCTGACCTGCTTGGCATGCAGCACCGCCTTCGTCCGGTTGAACCCGGCCCGCCGCTTTGCCACCTCCGCA
Source organism: Scyliorhinus canicula (assembly GCF_902713615.1). Classification (NCBI taxonomy): domain Eukaryota; kingdom Metazoa; phylum Chordata; class Chondrichthyes; order Carcharhiniformes; family Scyliorhinidae; genus Scyliorhinus; species Scyliorhinus canicula. Next base: position 26,102,455 of record NC_052163.1, read on the forward strand.
CTCCAGTCCTGGTAGATTCGCACTACCGAATCCTCCCACTTGCTGCTCCTCTCTTTCTTGGCCCAGCGCAGCATACACTCCCGGTCACTAAATCGATGGAACCGCACCAGCACCGCCCGCGGGGGTTCATTTGCCTTAGGCCTCCTGGCCAGCACTCTGAGCTACCTCAAGCTCCAGGGGCAAATGGAAGGACCCCGCTCCCATCAACGAGCTCAACATCGTGGTCACGAACGACGGGAGATCCGACCCCTCCGCCAGGCCCAGGATCCTCAAATTCTTTCGCCTCGTGCGAACGTCCAGCTCCTCCAAGCGGTCTTGCCACTTTTTGTGAAGTGCTTCGTGCAACTCCACTTGCCCCACGAGGACCACGGCCTCCTCCTCCCGCTCAGCGGCCTGCTGCTGCAACTCCCGAATGGACACCTCCTAGGCCGCCTGGGTCTCAAGCAGCCTGTTGGTAGTCGCATTCAGGGAGTCCAGCAACTCAGCCTTCAGCTCCGCAAAACAGCGCAGAAGCGAGGCTTGCTGCTCCTGCGCCCACTTCCACCAGTCCTCGGGTGTTCCGCCGGCCGCCATTTTGTCCTTCTCCCGCTTTTCTTGGGGAGCTGCTGCAGCTTTTTCCTTTGCCCCACTCCGGGTGAGCACCATAAATTATGGGGAATGCTCCTCTGGACACCTTCCCCCACCGGGATTCGTCGAGAAAGCGCCGTTTGGGGCCCTCAAATCGGCCCAAAAGTCCTTAAGTAGCGGGAGCTGCGGTGCGGCTTAGCTCCGCATAGCCGCAACCGGAAGTTTCCAAAGCCGATTTTCTGACCGCTCCACTCCTAGTCCAGGCCATCCACCGGTGGAGAATCTGAGAAGGAGTGTTCCCACACTGGGAAAAGTCCAAACAGCACCACTACGAGCCCTTAAAAGAGCCCCAAAGTCTGAAAATAGCGGGAGCCACTGAACGTGCGGCTTAGCTCCGCATCACCGCTACCGGAAGTCCGTCCCCGCTTCTTCAATGGCCTTGGTGAGATCTTTTCACAGTTCTTACCTCTGCTGCTAGAATTCAGCTTTCATAAAGGCCCTCAAGTCAGCTTGAGGCCTCTAAGTTGGCCCTTCCCCCGCCTGCATGCTTGCAGAGGCTTTTGTCTGCTGCTGCTTCAGCCCAATCATGCACTGTTTCTGAGGGTCTGATAACCAAGAAACATACTATTCCTGGGGGAAAGTACTCCTCGAACATTCACCTACGCCTTTTCATCGAAATTCCAACCCGTGCTGCCCAAAAAAGAGCTCTTTTCTGTAACCTTGGGCAGGAGCTGCCTCTGTGTGATCACTCAGTCCATGGTGCACACCGGAAGTCCTGTGCGCTTAATTTCAGCGACTGATGCACAACTCACCAAGGTTCCTTCGGCAGCACCTTCCAAACACGCAACCACTACCATCTAGAAGTACAAGCAGATACCTGGGAAGCCCATCATTTGGAGGTTCCCTCCAAGTGACTCACCACACTGACTTGAAAATATATCGCCGACCTTAACTGTCGCTGGGGCATCATCCTTGAATTCCCTCTCTAACAGCACAGTGGGTGTACCTACACCTCAAGGACTGCAGTGGTTCAAGAAAGCAACTCAACGCCACCTCGTGAAGGGTAACTGGGGATGGATAATAAATGCTGGCCTAACAGTGATGCCCACATCCCATAAATGCATAATCAAAAAAAATTCCCTGAGCAAAAGACTTGTTTTTTTTTTTAGCTTTACCCAGTTCTGCTCAAAGCAGGCTACCAGTAAGTAGATAATTTTCTTTCATTACCAATGCAACATCACCGATAATTCAAGAATTTTATGCAATGAAGTATATTAAAATGGTGATGATGGAGAATGTCGGGTGATGTAGTATTGTGCATTGGCACTATCTACTGCCTAGCCCACTTGGGACATCCCATTTATTTCACTACTTTTACATCCAGCATACCCCACTCCGCATTGCTTTCATAACTTTTTTTCTTGTATGAACAGGTCACTAACTGTGGTAAATGTGATTCACACCGGATTATAATCTGTATATACATGTGTCGATATTGTAAGTGCAATTGCACTACCTGACCTCCAGGGGGAGTAGCTCTAGGAATGCTCAAGAGTAGTACGGGGCTTCTCCCTTGGCTCCGCCCAGGATTCCTCTCCCGGGAGCTGCTGTATAAAGATCAGTGCCACAGGGTCAGCCGGCCAGTTCACCGAAAGTTCAACGGCTAACAGGCTGGCTCTGTTGTAAGAATGTTAAAACCGCTATTCTAATCCTACAAGCACGTGTCCATAGAATTGTTGGTTCCAACAATTTAATATACTTAGGAAACAGTTGAAGAAATCATGGAAGCAGCCCTCAAGCCCGGGCGCCTAGAACTCGACCCACAGGATGCAGAGGCTAAGGAAATTTTTTCTCACTGGCTGAGATGTTTTAAAGCCTACCTGGCAGAAGCCAGCACCGCCGGATCAACGGAGGAACAAAAACTCAGCCTGCTGCATGCGAGGGTAAACCACAGAATCTCCACGCAGCTGAATCTGGCCGGTTCTTACACCGCAGCGCTGGCAATATTGGACAAAATGTACGTTAGGCCCATTAACGAGGTTTATGCACGACTCGCCGTCAGCGGCCTACAGAAACGCTTGTCGAGTTTGTAAGGGAATTAAACAATCTTTCCAATGACTGTAATTATCAAGCCGTTACCGCGGCTGGACGTTTTCGTAGCGGGCCTTAGGTCTAACTATGTGCGCCAAAGACTGCTAGAAAAGGGGACCCAGGACTTAGACACTACTGTGGAGGCTGCTACCACTATGGAAGTTTCCTTCCGCAGCCTCACGTCGTTTCCCGCGGACCCCACGACCTCATCGTGGACCCCCGACCAACAGTCCCCCCAGGCCTGTGCCGCACGGCCCCCCAACTACCGCGCTGCCAAAGCCAGTTACTCTGCTGGCCCAGCCAGCTACTCAGCTGCTCCATCCAGCTACTCAGCTGCTCCAGCCTGCCATTTCTGTGGCCAAAGCCAGCATCCGCGGCAGCACTGCCCAGCCCGATCCGCGACCTGCAGCAGCTGCGGGAAGAAAGGCCACTAGGCCAGAGTGTGCCTCGCGAAAAGGGCCCCAGTTTTTAACTCCCCTGCAGAGAGAACAAATCGCTCCCAACACCAGTGGGCCCGCGGGGCCCGAAACACTGCGGCCTACGCCCCGACACCGCCCCCTCCCGCCACGTGCGATCCATGGGGGCTGCCATCTTGGCAAACCCCCACCATGCGGCCGGCCACGTGCGACTCATGGGGGCCGCCATCTTCCTCGCCGCTCACCACGTGGGATCCATGGGCCCCATCTGCATCGGCATGCTCAGAAAGCTCATCTGAAGAATACGTCTTCCCCGGGCACTCACCACGCGGCCCGCAACTCAACGCGGTCACCCTGGATCAATCCCGCCCCAAGCACCTACGAAGTTTGATGGCGGAGGTCCAGATCAACGGGTACAGCACGCCATGCCTCTTTGACTTCGGGAGCACCGAGAGCTTTATACATCCAGACCTGGTAAGATGCTGTTCGCTTTCTATTTTCCCGGTGAGCCAAACTATCGCCCTCGCTTCGGGCTCCCACTCAGTCCAAATCCAAGGACGCACCATCGCTACGCTCACGATTCGAGGCGCTAGTTATTCTAAATTTAAACTTTATGTCCTGCCCGACCTCTGCGCGCCACTCTTATTAGGCCTGGATTTCCAGTGCAACCTCAAGAGCCTCACCCTCGGCTTCGGCGGGCCCCTGCCCCACTCACTATCCGCAGCCTAGCCACGATGCGCATCCCCCCACCCCCCCCCCCCCCCCCCCCCCCTCCTCTCTTTGCCAATCTCACTCCAGATTGCAAGCCAGAAGCTACTCGCAGCAGGCGATACAGCCTACAGGATAGGGTCTTTATCTGATCGGAGGTCCGACGGCTGCTCAGTGAGGGGATCATAGAGGCCAGTAATAGTCCCTGGAGAGCTCAGGTGGTGGTCGTCAAGACCGGGGAAAAAATTTGCATGGTCGTCGACTATAGCCAGACCATAAATCGCTTTACGCTCCTAGACGCGTATCCCCTCCTTAGAATTGCAGACATGGTTAACCAGATCGCCCAATATCGGCTATTTTCCACGGTGGATCTGAAGTCTGCATACCACCATCTCCCAATTCGCCCGGAGGACCGCCACTACACGGCGTTCGAGGCCGATGGCCGCCTCTTCTACTTCCTCCGGGTTCCCTTCGGCGTCACCAACGGGGTTTCGGTGTTCCAACGAGCAATGGACCGAATGGTAGACCAGTACGGGCTGCGGGCCACGTTTCTGTATCTGGACAATGTTACCATCTGCGGCTATGACCAGTAGGACCAGGACGCTAACCTCCACCGTTTTCTCCAAACGGCACAGAAATTAAATCTTACTTATAACAAGGAGAAATGCGTTTTCCGCACAAACAGACTGGCCATCCTCGGCTACGTCGTGGAGAACGGAGTCCTGGGCCCAGACCCGGACCGCATGCCTCCCTCTCCCTCATTGCCCCAAGGCTCTCAAACGGTGCTTGGGGTTCTTTTCATACTACGCCCAGTGGGTCCCTCAATATGCGGACAAAGCCCGCCCACTCTTTAAGGCCACACGATTTCCCCTGTCTGCTGAGGCGCGCCAGGCCTTCAGCTGCATCAAGGAGGACATCGCCAAAGCAGCCATGTGGGCGGTGGATGAATCCACTCCCTTTCAGGTTGAGAGCGACGCCTCAGAGGTAGCTCGAGCAGCTACTTTAAGTCAGGCATGGAGGCCCGTTGCATTTTTCTCCCGTACCCTATCCGCTTCAGAACTCCGACACTCCTCAGTCGAGAAGGAAGCGCAAGCCATCGTGGAGGCTGTTCGTCACTGGAGGCACTACCTCGCAGGTAGGAGGTTCACCCTCATCACCGACCAACGATCGGTTGCCTTTATGTTTGACAACTCGCAAAGGGGCAAAATAAAAAATGATAAAATCCTTCGGTGGAGGATCAAACTCTCCACCTATAGTTACGATATTAAATATCGACCGGGGAAGCTCAACGAGCCCTCGGATGCCCTATCCCGCGGGACATGCGCCAGCGCACAGATCAGCCGTCTGAAAGCCATCCACGTGGACCTCTGCCATCCAGGGGTCACCCGGCTCGCCCACTACATCAGAGCCCAAAACCTGCCTTCCTCCAACGAGGAGGTAAAAGCGGTCACCAGGGACTGCCCGATCTGTGCGGAGTGCAAACCGCACTTCTATAGACCAGACAGGGCCCACCTGGTCAAGGCTTCTAGGCCCTTTGAACGCCTTGCGATCGATTTCAAATGGCCACTCCCCTCCACTAACAAGAACATTTATTTCCTCAACATCATCGACGAGTTCTCCCGATTCCCTTTTGCCATTCCATGCCCTGATATGACCTCCCACACAGTCATTAGGGCCCTGCATCGTGTCTTCACCCTGTTCGGTTTCCCCAGCTACGTGCACAGCGACCGGGGTTCGTCCTTTATGAGCGACGAGCTGCGTCAGTACCTGCTCTACAAGGGCATCGCCTCGAGCAGGACTACCAGCTACAACCCCAGGGGAAACGGACAGGTAGAGAGGGAGAACGCAACGGTCTGGAAGACCGTCCTGCAGACCCTCCGGTCTAGAAAACTCCAAGTCTCCCAATGGCAAGAAGTCCTCCCAGACGCGCTCCACGCTATCAGATCCCTCCTCTGTACAGCTACAAATCAAACCCCTCACGAGCGACTCTTCATTTTTTCTAGGGGCACTACCACGGGAGCTGAGGACACCAGGCCCGGTCCTCCTGAGGAAGCATGTCAGGGGGCACAAAACTGACCCCCTTGTTGAAAAGGTGCGCCTCCTCCATTCCAACCCCCAGTACGTATTTGTGGAGTTCCTGGTCGGTCGCCAGGACACAGTATCCCTTCGGGACCTGGCACCCCCTGGATCCAGCCCCCCCCCCACCCCCTACCCCGACTGAGGAACCCCTTACCCCGTTCCCTATGCTGCCGCCTCCTCGCGGCCCCCGATTCCGCAAGCTCACCCCACCGGTTCCACGCGCCAGAACCAGCCCGCCCCCAGCGACCCCAGTCTCCGGTCGAGCCAGAGGTGTATAAAGTTTGGACGAGACCCGTCCCGGAGTCTGCCATCGTACCCCAGCTCTCGACACCCACCCAGCCACCGCAAGAGGCTGCAACCCCGGTGCTCCGCAGATCGAAAAGAACAATTCGACCACCGGACAGACTAACTCTCTGAGCCACCACCCGCGCTGGACTCTATTTTTTTCACAGGGGGTGAATGTGGTGAATGTGATTCACACCGGATTATAACCTGTATATACATGTGTCTATATTGTAAGTGCAGTTGCACTACCTGACCTCCAGGGGAGTATCTCTGGGAATGCTTGAGAGTAGTACGGGGCTTCTCCCTTGGCTCCGCCCAGGACTCCTCCCCCGGGAGCTGCTGTATAAAGATCAGTGCCACAGGGTCAGCCGGCCAGTTCACCGAAAGTTCAACGGCTAACAGGCTGGCTCTGTTGTAAGATTAAAACCGCTATTCTTTTTTTTAATAAATTTAGATTACCCAATTATTTTTTCCAATTAAGGGGCAATTTAGCGTGGCCAATCCACCTATTCTGCACATTTTTGGGTTGTGGGGGCGAAACCCACGCAGACACGGGGAGAATGTGCAAATTCCACACAGACAGTGACCCAGAGCTGGGATCGAACCTGGGACCTCAGCGCCGTGAGGCGGTTGTGCTAACCACTAGGCCACCGTGCTGCCCTAAAACCGCTATTCTAATCCTACAAGCAAGTGTCCGTAGAGTTGTTGGTTCCAACACTAACCTCACTCCCAGCTTCTCACCAAGAGAACTGACAATGTGATGGGCTGGATTACCATTCCTCTTGTTGAATGGCAACCCAGCTTTCAGGGGTTGGAGCTCTTGTTTTTACTTGCCACAACTATCTGGAGGAACTCAAACACAACTTGGAATGTGTACACCCACCGTGCTGTTAGGGAGGGAATTCGAGGATGTTGCCGATATATTTTCAAGTCAGTGTGGTGAGTCACTCACTGTGCTAGGGCTTACACTGACTGGCAACACCACCTTTTTAAAAAAAGAACAGAACTACACTTGGAAGTGATTGTCAGATTGCTGCCAGAGTGGAGACTTCTTTAAAACTGGAATTTGATTAGAAGGCAGAATGCCTTTCATAATCTCTTAATGCACAGGATTCCTCATTTTGATTTCCAAACCTACTCCATGGTCACCTAATAAGTATAAATGAGATAAACTGATTGTACTTGTGTATGTAAAGCTGGGAATAATTATCACACACCATGGAAAAGCCTAGTTCAAATTCTTGTAAATACTCAATGTTGTACAATTAATGTTGAATGGCAGTCATAAGTATGCCTTTCATTTAAAAAGGCGCAAGATAAATGAACTATAATGTTGTATTTCTGCCAAATGTAACCATTTAACTATAGTTGATGGAATGATATAGGACGGGCACATCCCAAACTGCTTATTCCTTTTGTCGAAGACGCCATTCAAATTTAGATAATTTGCTTACAATCTCCTCAAAGTTCAATGGTCAGAAAATACAAGAACTAATTTTACTCTCTGCAGATGTAGACACTTGATTGCTAAAGAAATTGTGTATAAATGACATTGTGCAAAACAAAATGTTCCAAGTCCCGTGGCCTTCTGTACACCTTATATAAAACTGCTTATTGATGACTCATTGGGTTGCAGTTGCAGCTATAATTGGGAGGGATGGGGTAATCAAACAAATTAAGGTACAAAAGGAGGTAAATGACCATAAATGTCTGTTTTAATAATTATAATCTTCTGGTATACCTGAGACAGAAGTGCAAGGACCAAATTCAAAGATATCAGCAACATAGTTCCAACTCTTTCTTTTGAATTTCTCTGTGTATTAGATCCAAGGTGTTGTGTCGGTGTTCATTTCTAAGCATATTGATAATGTTAAAGTGAAACACATTCCTACAATTAAGTGAGCAGGATGAGATTAAACAGGTTGATTATTAGGGTTACTAATTTACACTATGCCCTTCACTATGTTTGGTCTGAGGTGCACACATTTATTTATTTTATGATTTAATACTGGTGTGCCACTATATTGCCTAGCTGGATGGCCACACCATAAACAATACCCACTTGAAATGCACCTGGATTGCAAACTCACTTGTGCACAAGTGGTTTGGCACTGCAATTAATGATGCCACCACATACTTAGTCACTCTCTCTCACCATGAACTCTCCACAGAGTAGTTTGTTCCCACACATGGCTTCAATTTTAGTAAGCCTTTGTCCCACATCAAACGGGTGGAGGTATTTCCTGAGTTCTAACTCCGATTCCCAGCTATCCTGCCACAAACCAGTGTCCAAGGAAAACGCTGAATTCTTGAAACTACGCCGAGCTGATCTAGCGCAAGCATATTGCAGGATACCCAACAACTTAGCCAATTTTCACATGCAGTGCTAATGTCTGGTAATGTGCGAGGCCAACCCAGAGGCACATATCTGTAAGCCTGACAAACTGGAATAGTCATGTTTAACAAGTGTGATTATGTTGACAAATGCAGGCTGTTCTTACTGGCAGGTCCAAATGCGTATCAATTGGACCAACTGCGAAGCATGACCGCACAGCCCTGTTTAAAAGTAAGTTAGAAAAGCTCTTGCTGGACAAGTGTGTAAGAGCAAAGAGCTGCCTGGTGGCATAAATAAAGTTTGTCCGTATGATTCACTGCATCCATGTATGTGGGCTGCCCACAACTGATATCCCTTTATGCTGGTTTTGCACAACATGAATTGGCTAAATGTTCGAGCGAGTTGCTGAAACCAGTTCTGAGAAATCTTTCTACATACGATGTGAAGAATATCCCTTCACCTTTGCAAATATAGTACAGGACTTGTTTGATAGCGATGCCATGTACATGTGTTCTTTTGATATTTGCTAGCCCATTCACTGATGTACTGCAAAAGGAAGCCATAGATATTTGTGTCAAGTTACTACACGTTACTATATCATGGTGATCTTGATGCGACTGCTATTGTGTGAATTCCTATTCATTGAATTTGTGAACTCAACTGTTGGGTTCAATTTTAACAATCATATATTCCCAAACAAATGGTGTTGCCAAGGGGTCCCCTCTCAGCCCACATCTTTGGCAGTTTCCACAAGAAACGCATCTTTGATTGAATGATCGCAAACCTCCTACCTGTTGCGTATTACCAATGCATATATGATGCTTATTGGATTCCATCCTGTGCTCTAATTCACCGTTGAAATGGATGACAATCCGTTCCTTGACATGCTAGTTGAGAAATCTGCCAATGGGTTCTCTACTTCTGTTTACTGACCTTCACTGGTCAGTATACACTTTAGGATTCCTATAGCTCCATGAGCATTACAATTGGGCTTTACGGCAACCTCTTAAGTAGGACGCAAGACACTTGCTCAGTCTGCAAGCATGGTGCCAAGTAGGATGCATCAAAGCTATCCTGTGGAGCAATGATTATCCCAATCAAATTATTGCCAGATATACCTCGAACGCATGGGCCTAAGGCTCCCACGTTTGGCCCTGCAAAATGCCCAGTATACCTCAGATAGGGTAAGAGACCTCAAAAATATGAGTAACAGGTGAAGCTGTCATTCCACCTGCTGCTTTATAGTTGCAATATGGCATTTTCCAGTAATAGGATTCTGCCAGCAAACCAAAAAGACATTTGGCCTGCCTACCACAAAAATAAATAATGTGGCTATGAATTTCAGTGGTGTGTTGCCAGGTATGTAGACCATACATCCCAGTGATTGGTGGATTGTATGAAACAGCACATCCCGTTGGCTGTTAGCAACAGACAAAGTACTGTCTGTACTCAACCAGCGAGTGCTTGCAAAACTCTGAACATAATGTCCAATATGAGATGTGATTCCATGATTGGACAACGCTTATTAAACTATCCCAATTGTGCCCATAATTACATTCCTCACCCAAATTTAAGATCATCAGAACAGGCTTGAAGTGTGGCACTCGAAGCTACATATACTTTCATACAGGGCCCTCTTCTATCCACGTATTGCATCTTTTTCAACTAAACAATAGCTTGGGGGAGGGGGGGGGGGCAGTGCCTTGCCCAATCACAGTCAACCTGTCTAGTTTGAATTTAAACAAACGCTTGCTAGTTAATAATAATAATAGCTTATTGTCACAAGTGAGCTTCAATGCAGTTACTGTGAAAAGCCCCTAGTCACCACATTACGGCGCCTGTTCGGGAAGGCCGATACGTGAATTGAACCCACGGTGCAGGCATTGTTCTGCATTACAAGCCAGCTGTTTAACCCACTGTGCTAAGCCAGCCCCTAATTGCTCTCCAGTGCATTCTCCATGGTAATGCCAGTACCAACTAACACCCTTTTTCAGGCAATAAGAAGCGGGCATGAACCACACGACCCATCGAGCCTGCCCTACCATTCAATACAATCATGGCTGATCTTGGGCTTCTCTCCATTTTCCCACAGCTCCCTATATCCTTTAATTCCCTGAGAAACCAAAATTCTGTCTCTCCCAGTCCGAAATGTATTCAGTCATAGAGCATCTACAACCCTCTGGGGTATTGAATTCCAAAGATTCACAGCCCTTTGAGTGAAAGCAATTCTCCTTCCTTCATTCCACATGATTGGCCCCCATGTTTTAGATTCTCTCCCTATCCACCCTATCAAGCCTGTTCAGAATTTTGTAAGTTCCAATGAGATCGCCTCCCATTCTCCTAAATGTCAGAGAATATCAGCCCAATTTACTCAGCATTTCATCATGAGGCCAGTTTAGTGAACCTTCACTGTGCGGACTCCAATGCAAGTATCCTTTCTTAAATGTGGATACCAAAACTGCACACAACATTCCAGAAGGGGCCTCACCAAAATCTTGTACAACTGTCGCAAAACTTCTTTATTCTTGTCCTCCTATCTCAATGCAGTAAAGGACAATGTGCCATTTGCCTTCCTAATTGCTTGTTGCACCTGCATGCCAACATTTTCATTCCTTGTACCAGTACATCTAAGTCTCTTTGAACACTTAAAAGTTTCTCACCGTTATTCTGCTTTTTAATTCTTCTGACCAACGTGAATAACTACACATTGCCCTGTATTCCATCTTGTTGCCCACTGTCTTTATCTCTTTGCAGACTGACCTCCCCATAGCTTACCTTTCTAACGAACTTGGCACCATCAGCAAATTTAGATACATTACTCTCTGTCTCTTCATTTAGGTAATTAAAGTAAAGTGTACATAGCTGAGGCCCTAGCACTGATCCTTTCAGTACTCCACTATTCACTGCTTGCCAACTTGAAAAAAACATTTATGCCCACTCTATTTTCAATCCTAAATCCATGCTGATGTGTTACCCCCAACTCCATGAGCCCTTAATTTTGCCTCATAAACTTTTGTGCACCACCTTTTGAAATGGCCTTTGGAAGCCCAGGTTGACTTGTTTTAACCCTACTATAATTTTCTAAATGCATTGGTAAGACTTCCTTAGCAATAAATTCAAGCATTTTCTCATTAGATATTACATGAAGCAGCTCACTGCTTTCACTGTTGCTTCTTTCTTGAAAAAGTTTTGCCAACTTCCAATCTAGCGTTCCTGAATCTAAGGAATTTTGGAAGGCCACAGCAAGTAAATCCACTATCTCTGCAGCTACCCTTTCAGAACCTAGGGTCTAGGCCAGCATGTCCTGGGGATTTGTCAGATTTTAGCTGCTTAAGTTTTTTCAATACTTTATCTCCACTGATAATTTCTGGTCCATTTCTGATAGGGAACCTGTGTCTTCTACTATGAAGACGAGACAAAAGATTTGTCCAGTGTCTCTGCCACTTGCTCATTCTCCATATCATCCCTCCTGTCTCTGCTACTAAGGAACCAATGTTTACTTTAGCTGATCCTTTTCTAAGTATTTAAAATGTGTTTTATATTTCTGGTTAGTTTACTCTTTAATTTCCTTTTTTTATCAACTTTCTGGTTGCTCTTTGCTGGTTTCTAAAACACTCCCAATCCTTAGACTTGCTGTTTTTTTTTATAAAATTGTAAGCTTGTCCTTTTAATCTAATACTTTTCTTGACTTCCTAAATGAGCCTCGGATGGGTCCTTCTTGCTGAATGTTTGTTTTTCAATGGCATGTTACTGTTGAACATTTTTAATTGAGCTCCAAATGTTTCCCACTGATAATTTATCTCCATACCATTTGTCTATTTGTCCAATAAACCATAGCCAGTTGTCCCCTAATACTTAAGTAATTGACTTTGTTTAAGTACAAGATTTTGGTTTGCGATTGGAATAGGTCAGTTTCAAACTTTTTTTCTCTTTAAAATTTAGAGTACCCAATTAATTTTTTCCAATTAAGGGGCAATTTAGCATGGCCAATCCACCTACCCTACACATCTTTGGGTTGTGGGGGCGAAACCCACCCAAAGACGGGGAGAATGTGCAAACTCCACGCGGACTTTCAGTTTCAAACTTAACATGGAATTGAATGGTATTATGGTCACTCTTTCTTGGTGGATCTTTTACTGGGATGTTACTACTGTAATTAACCCTTCTTCATCACACAATACTAGCTCTAAGATAGCTTTATCCCCAGTTAGTTCCATGATCTACTGAACCAAGAAACTGTCACAAAAACGTTCCATCAACTCCTCACCTTGACCATTCTTGCCAATTTGATTGTGCTAGTCTATATGATGATTAAAGTCCCGCACAATTATTACATTTTCTTTGTCACAGGCTGCAATATTTTCTTGTTTCATACTCTTCCCAATGGTAAACTGCTGTTACGGGTCCTATGAATTACCCACTAGTTCTGACTCTTGCTATTTCTGATTTCCACTCCGACTGATTCTATTACCTAACCTTTAGAGGCCAGATTCTTTCTTATTTATTTCCTTCTGTCATCCTTCACTATAAGGGCTATAGCCCTCCTGCATTTTTCATTGAACCAGGGTGGTTATGCCGGGCCACAAAGTTACAGTTTGTTGTGAATTTGGTTGCTGATGTCCCAAATCGCCTCATGGATGCTCCTTTGCCGCTCTGCCTGCCTTTCCGAAATATTGTGCACTCGGGAGTATTTATTTCCCAACCCTGATCACCTTTTAACCATGTTTCTGCAGTGTCAATTAGGATCTAAATCTTTTACCTCTGTGTGACTAATTTGTCTATCTTGTTGCAGGAGCATTGTGAATTCAGATAAATAAATATTAAATTTAATCTTTCATTCTTCTATTCCCTGCAATTATTTAATTCACTGATATACATTGTTAAACTCAACCCTTTCCTGTCCCACTCTGCTTCTCTGTACTGTTCTGATACCTCGACATTTCACTTTGGATTTCAAAGCCTCCCTTCACCCAAACCTCCTCCCCTGCCCTGCCCCATTAGTTCTGCATCTCCAGTTATAAGATTGGCCAGGCCAGTGGTCCCAGCCGACAAAGTGGAGTCCCTGCCAATTAAATAGCTCATTCTTCCCTGAGTAGTGATGCCAATGTCCCACTAATCAAAGTATGAATTGTTGTTCCTTTTGACATTTTTAAAAATCTGTCCTGTTGTGCCGGAGATGAGTAGGTGGTGAGTCTTTGGAATTTTTTACACCCAGAGGACTGTGGAAGCTCAGTCATTGAGCATGTTCAACAGAAATGAATAGATTTCTGGAGACTAATGACATCAATGAATATGGAGATAATGCGGAAAAGTGGTATTGAGGTAGTCAGCCATTTTAATCTAATTGAACGGTGGAGCAGGCTTGATGGGCCAAATGACCTACTCCTGTTAATATGAGTACAAAACAAAAGTTTCAACAGTAAATATTTTCTGTACCCTTTCCATTGATGCAATATCCTACCCAAAACAACTCAAGACTCCATATGTAATTTGAAGTGTTGCTTGATTTCCTTGATTTTGTATTTAATGCCTTCGTTAATGAAAGCAGAATACCATTTGGTTTTTATGGTTGTTTCCAGTTCTGCTGTGATCTTCTAAAGATTTGTTTATTTCAGCCCCTTTTCTGCATCGCATGCTGTTAATCAGTCTTGGCTTTCATTGTTTTTTCGTGCTATTTTACTCAAATATGTTAGTTTTCATTTCTCTACATTGATTTGTATCTGCCATTTAACTGACTCACCTGTATGTTCTGCTGCAATCTCCTTTCTTTTTGAGAAGTTTGCAATACCCCTAGCTTCAATATAATTCTTGTTATGATTACTTAGTTAGGCATCTGTTCATCTTAGGAAGATGATGTACTACGCACACGATGCATCTTCTGTTGAGACTGATTCAAGAGTCCCTTCCGCAGCAGGCACAGATGAATAACATTAGCCTGCGGTCGCCTGATGTATTTTCCTTCTGGGCACTCTATTTCACCATCTGGGTATTTCTTTTGCCTCCTGGTTTTTCCACACCCTTTCTGACTGCTTGTTTCCAGGCACTCAGGTCAGCAGTGAAGAGTCCCTTTGTAAAGTTGCCAATTCGGGTCAACATGAAGTCTTATTTGCAGACATCCTTGTATTGAAGACGTGGGGGACCTGTTGGTTTTGTGTTGATGGCAAGCTCGTCATAAGACCATGTCTTTGGGGATCCGGCTGACATCCATTCAACTCGCATGACCTAGTCAATGGAGCTGCTGCTGACAGGAGGGCAAGTATGTTGGGGATCCCTGTACACTGGTGTATTATCATATTCTGCACTCTGTCTTGCCAAGAGATGCCCTATATTCATCTGGGGCAACAGAGGTGGAAGCTATTTGGTTGCTTTTCTTGTGTTGCATAAGTTGTCCATGCCTCACTACTATAAAAGAGGGTGCTATGAATACAAGCCTGGTACATGGGGAGTTTTTGCATTTTCAATTAGTTTGCTGGTGGTCCGCACTTATCCTGACACCAATTCTCTTTGGCATATATTTCTCCATGAAGTATTACATGTTTTTGATGACTTGAGGTTGTCTGCCTGCATGTCAGAGCTGATGGCAAGCTGTTCAACTTAGCAAGAAGGCACACCCAAGACCAAAATGCTCAGTGTCCTTGTCCGTGAGTTGCTGTTTGCTGATGATGGCACGCTGGCATCCCACACTGAAGATCGGTTGTCCTTGGTTTGCACGGAGTTTGGACTGATGATCAGCATCAGGAAGACGAAGGATGTAGAGACTCTACCTTCCAGCAACATTGACAACCACACTTTGGTGATAGTTGACAACTTCACATACCTTTTGATGCTGAAGTCAGCACCAGAATTCCCAAAGTTACAGCTCTTTTGATACCAACTTTTTATACCAGCACTAACATCCACCACCAATCTTCAAAAAAAGTTGTTTAATCTTACATGTTGCTTTCAGTCCTGGCCCTCTTTCACCGTAAATCTATTTTTTCTTTAATTCTTTATGCCTTAATTTTCATGTCCCTTATTAAATGTCTTCTGAAAATCCATTTGTAAATATCAGCCACATTTAATTTATCACAGTCTGGAAGAATTGTACTAGGCCGGTCTGAGCCCTTTATAAATCTATGCTTTACTGTCTCTGATTAGTTCTTGTCTTTCTAAATGCTCACTAACTTCATTTCATACTAGGAATCTTGAAAGTTTACCTACAACTAAAAAGAGACTAATTGTCTTCCTGACTTTTTTTGCACAGGGTTACATTTGTCACCATCCTTTCTTTTCGCACAATTCCTGTTTCAAAGAAGTTACGCTCCCTTTCCAAACTCCTTTTAGTACTCTGAATCTATATGAACCTGGATACTTTTAATCCCATTCACTACTTATAAATCCAATTTTCTTCTGAGTATTTACCTCCCGTTGTTGCTGTGCTGCATACTCAAGCATTCCCTGGGGTTTTGTAAAGAACTGCAAGATCTGACGTGACTATTAATATTCGCATAATTATTAGTAACTTTGCTATTCCTTCACTTCAGAACTGTGGTCCTACACCTTTAATTTATCCTCCTATGTATGTTATTTTTATTAAAACTGTTACTATTTGTTTGTTGTCTTTCATTCTCCTCGGCCTTTCTAATTTGTCCGTTAACATCCATCTATGCTGTTTGTATTGTTTTGATACTTTTTATTATTCCCATTATTTTGATCATGCATTTCTTCTTTTAAAAAAAACTATTTCCAACCCCAGCCTTTGACACCAAATCTTTGCCCCTTTTTGGGATGTAATTTAACTGGTACTTTATTCATTGCCTGCTGCAATATCTTCCACCGCTAGCCTGATGTCAATCTGAATTCTGCCCATTGGCTAATTTCAACTCTAGCATCTTTATCTTGGAATCCTTTTTGTCCCTATATTTTCAAAGTGAGCCTGATGAAGTTCTGGTTGCTACCTTGCTTTTTCGGAAACTTGCTTTTTCGGAAACTTGCTTGTTCTGCTCATTAGCCAAATTGAGATCGAGCATTGCACCTCCTATTGTTGCAGGAGAGCAATTCTTGACTTTACTCTCCGTAAAAGATACCAGGTTTATTCTGCTGAATTGCCACATGATCCAAAATATTTGTGAAGTATTGATATATTATCAATTACCAAGCTGACTTGTCAGAACTGTTGATCCACAAGTTGAGGAAAAGCTATTTGGTTTACAAATTCCATTGACCAGGAGGTTCAGCTCTGGCGAATAATGTGGAGGAAGACGAATTTGTATTTGCATAATGCACTATCTTCTTTTTAGGACATCTTCACGTGCGTTACAGCCAATAGATTTTTTGAGTGTAGCTGCTGTTATAAAGGGAAATGTGGTAGCCAAGCAGCACAGCAAATCTCACATGAGCAAACAAATAATTGGCCAGAGGTAATAGCCCGAAAAAACCCTGTCAACATAACAGCAAAGCTAATGGCGCTCCCCATTATTTAGTGCAAATGCCACAGCATCTCGAGGTGAGAGATAAACGCTCGATTAAACGCAGATATCAAGAAGTTGCTATTAGCTTAACGAATACTACATTTCCCTGTCTGCCTCATCATTTAAATGCATTGAACACTATGAAGTTCCTGTACTTGTTCTGTAGAAATGCTGAAATCGCCACAAAGTTGTCATTTCAAGTTTTATGCGCCTTTGAGTAATATGTAAGTGTTCATTCTTGCCTGTCAGCCACTGTAGTACAAAAAATTAACTGTTAGAAGTAGTCTTATCCCTTCAGATTTGACCACAAAAAATCAGTTTATTTAATTTTTTTTCTGAATTTGATGAGGTGTAACTACAAAGTTTCCCAAGGGAGGGGAGGGGAGGTACCCCAAAGGTGCACTGGGAGAAACCTCTGTCAACTTCACAAGTAAGGGTTTGCGCAGAAACCACTCCCTGGCTTTCCCTGACCTGTCAAACTTGTTGGACATTTAAATTTACCTAATTTATAGTAGCTCATGCTATAAAAAAGGGGGATGTGGCCTCTTCAGCCCCACTCTCCTGAACTTCTATGCTGGGCCTCCGAGGAGTTGCACTTTCTGAATCACCCAGCCGGAGTCAGAAGGTCAGGTGAAACAGGCTGGAAAAGAATCCCAGATGTAATTGGGCCTGCAATGGCAATCCAACATTGGTTGCCACCGAGGATGTTCAGTTTTTGAGCCTGATTTGAAATTGAATTCACCCATTGCACTTCCTTGTTCAGACCTTGTACTGTCCGTTTCACAATCGTTCAGTCTGGTTAGGAAGGAAATGCACAGTTTTTTGCCCTGTTCATTCGGATCAATCGCAGATGCTCTGTAGAGGGCAGCTTGCATTTCCATTTGCACTTCGAACAACTTGCCCTTTTAATCGCCATGATATTTTGAGGTGTGGGCAAATCTAGCTAACAGTGGTTGCAGTTCATTTTTAAAAAAAATAAAGAGTACCCAATTATTTATTTTACAATTAAGGGGCAATTTAGTCAGGCCAATCCACCTAACCTGCACATCTTTGGGTTGTGGGGGTGAAACCCATGCAGGCACAGGGAGAATCTGTAAACTCCACACAGACACAGTGACCCAGGGCCTGGATTTGAACCTGGGTCCTCAGTGCCCCGTGGTTGCAGTTCATTGACCATTTACAAAAACTTTGTGCCATTATATTTTTGGTGTCTGTAAATGTAGTGATTTACCTTTCTTAAGAAAAAAGGTGGGCTGATGAACTGCATTTTCTTTTTAATTGGTAGTAAGTGCTTTATCCTATATTTGGCTCTGAATTCCATCTCTCTATTTGGAAGCTACTATAAATTAATCCTCTTGGATGTAGTCAGTAACAAATGGCAACACTGGAAAAAATGGTCAACAAATAAAGGCCCAACCTCATAATGCACTTAATGGAAGTATTAATAGCAATACGGGGATGTTCTCAGTTCATTAGTGTGCAGCTACCAGAATGGAAAATGCTGACTGAAACTGTAGTAAAAATTGAAATGCATATTCAAACCATGTCCTTGAGGCATTATTTTTTAAAAAGGGCTGCATTTAATCATGCCCTCCAAGGTAACCTTACAGGTCAGTAGACACTATACCGAGGCTACAAATGTGTAACTGCCTTCTGGCAGTGTTCAGCATAAAATCTCTGATCAAAGCCTAACTATGTAATATTACCCTTTAGCAGTTGAATCTTGTTTCCCAGAACAAATTTTTTAATGTTTGGATTTGACTGGCAGTTCACTGAAATGTTGAAAACAAGCTTAGTTTCAGTAAATAGATCAGCTTGGAACGCTTGCATTCTTTGTGTTGACACAAGGTGATTCAAAGGACTTCAGAACCAAAAACAGGTGCTACATGTCAATTTGTTGCATTTAGCATGGAGGTTCTGAATTTCTCGCTTAACTGTTTAGATTTTCCCCAGTTTCTCCACTTCTCGATTGGCTTCTCGGACTTTGATTAGGACGAAGAGAGAGATGAATTGCATGCTCACTGGAAATTATTTTGCAGTCGACTCTTATGCATACAATTAAATTATGAATCTCTGCTGTAGCCTGTTGCTAAAAGAAATGCTGTAAAAACTAAATGTTGCATCCTAAATGATAAGTATACATTTAAACTGTATCTATACAAGCTAATGAAATAAAAAATGCATGTTCAATTTCATCAGCGAATATTTAATTGTTTACCTGTTTTGCTTTCACTAATTAAACTGCATTACTTTACACAGTAGAATCTAGGTAAGACTGTTGTAATGAAGGACTCTGCTTTCCAAGAATTGTGAAAGATCCAAGTTAAATGATTTTAAGGTATTCAGTTCTGGCCCACAGTATGAAACACCGCATATTTGATAGAAATAAATAGTCATAATTCATTCAAGCCAGATGCCCAGGGCCAACTGTAAATATTCACACTTGTACAGTAGTAGGCATTTGTTTAGGCTGAGGTTATAGAGCATGGTTGAGAACAGATCCACTCTCTCTGGACAATTGTGTCCCATGAGATGGAAACATTTTTAAAAGTTTTCTATTGTTTAAACAATATGCCATGGGAACAATGAAGAATACTATATTTATTCCACATACGGATAGGACTTTTTAAGTCTTCCTCATTAGTAGATTAATCTTGGCATGTCACTATTCACCCCGTGCATCCTCTGCGTATTTCTTCAATCCTGTAGAGGAAAAGCACTCAAATAGCCAAATGGCTACCAGCCAGGGTGAGTTATGGTATAATCAGATCTGTCCTAACATGAAATTGCAGCCATTATGGATGTGGCCTTAGAATCTGGGAAACAGCTGCTTTCTGGTTAACAGCATGTGCACTATATACCAGCACAGCCTTTCCATCACCTGTGCCCCCTTAATCAATAAACATCTGTTTCCCATTCAGTTTACACAAGCTTGTTTTATTTTAACATGTGTTTTCACTTTGAACAACAAGTACCTTGTTTTTGCTTTGTGGATTGATTTTTAATTAATAAGTTGGCTCATGGGATTGGTCAGTGTTTTTGTTAGTGAAGAATAAAAACAAAAGCAGCCAACCTGCTCATAATAACTATTTGGCGCTGCTTAATGGTAAATGATGAGGGGAGAGAAAATTGTCCTTCCCACCCCCCTTTTTAAAAAAAAAAATCTACTGCTGTTTTTGTATTAGAAAACACAGAAGGGGACATTATTACAATGTGTATAATTGAGATTGGAAACATGCAGTGCATCAATAAAAATTGTGGTGCATAACTACAAAGCATGTCTGGATCTACATTTGAGACTAATCTGACATCAGAAACATTACTAGAAAACACATTATTGAAGGTGGAATTTTGACTACAATCTGTCGACACGTGACTCCACAGCAATGCCATATGCACTCCATTGTGGTGTGGGACAAGTTGGGCATTTTACTTAACTCTGTTCCTGCTGTTGTTCCATCATTACTACCAATTTGGTCTACTATTAACAGCAGCTCTTCTTTTAATCAGTCCAATTAATCTGGGGCAATAAGTAAATTCATAAAAGTAATTGCCAGTGTAACTGGCACTTAAGCAAAATTATTTGTTTTCATTGTGTGACATTACACATGATTTACATGAAAGTAAATTAAATGCTCTATCTTATTTCGTTATCCTCCTAGAACATATGAGAATACCCCTGTCTACTGGCCCAACCTAAAACGCATCTTTGCCCCCTTTGGTGAGATTTACATGGTGGAGGTGGCGGGCGAGGGTGGAGAGAGAATGTTTTTCCTCTGCTTCAGTGAGGTGCTTTGCTACCGAGTTGGGAAACTTGCAGTCCACTCGAGAACTGACAACACGTGCCAAGTGATAAGTTTAAAAACAATTATTTCATGGAATTAGAGCATTACTGGCAAGATTAGTTACTACATATCTCCAATTGCCCGTGAGAAGATGGTGAGAATTGAGGAAAAGATGAGCAAATGGTTTTGATTTCATTATTTCCTCTTGAAGAACAAGTCACTTGGCGTTAGATCTTTGACTGTTTCTGCTGTACTTTCTCCCAGTAACATCAAGATTTCCTTATTCATTTGGCAAAGTTGAAATACAATTTTCTCCTCTTGGTGAAAGGTAAACAGTGTCTGAGTGCATGTATACATTTTTTTTCAGAAGCCAGAGCTATTTATGAGGATAAATTGGACATTGATTCTTAGCAGCTCCGTGTCTGTGCACGCATGGTTTGAAGTTGTCATTCCATCACCAGGCAGAATGTTGAATACCAAACAAATTCTAACTATATTATGGGAAGGAGGCCTGTCAAAATGTTATTGTAGGTACTATCTATGCTGTAATTCCTCCCCTTTGATGTTATCCTCCACAACCTTGCAACAATGCAAAAAAAGTAGATTGAAACCAGTTTTTTATCATAAGCATCCATGAGATTTACTCAAGAAAGTTTAAAGTCTATTCATGCTAATGCCAAGTGTTGTTGGCTTCTGTGCAACCAATTCCAGACATTGAGGGCTTTCCTAACTCCCGCTGTTGACTTGTTGATTTACTGGTGGAGGATAGTAATGCTAACTCTTGGTACAATATTTCTATGAGCCTAGTTTAAAATTCAGCCAAAGGCAGATCCTGAAGTGTATGATGAGTAGAGTCGCTCAGATGGCTGGATAATTTGAACTCCTAATGAAGTTTAAATTGTGCAAAATTGATTCCTTAATTCCAGCAAATCTGCTCTTAATTCATAGAAGTAAACTACTCCAATTACAGTATTCTTTTTTATTTCTCCTATGTTGGAACTTTTCTTCAAACTCCCCAGGATTCTCTTAATTGTTGCCTTCAGGCCAGACTAAAGTGTCTACCTCAATTTTCTTTCCCATATCCTAATCGCTCGCCAGGACTCTGGCTTCACTCGAATGTTTTATATTTGTTGAAGGTATTCCATATAGGTTTCTAGAATGCTTACTGCAAAGGCAACTGCTGTTACAATTATTTAATGGTTTTCTACCATAATTAAAGACAGTCATATTCAGATAACTGTTCTGATTTATAGCGCTTGTCTGGTCTGGCAACTGAGCATAAAAAGCATGTCTTTAGTTTGCATGTCACTAACTGGCAGACTGATGCGGTTCCCCAGGATATTGTCCTGTAACTGAAGATGTGGTGACTGATTCAAAGCCAGTTCTAAGAGTTTTGTAGCAGTGAGACTGCACCTAATGACCTGATGTGTGTAATGAGGTGGTAAGAGCAGCTCTTTGTTCAATGACCAGGAATCATTTGAAAAACTTTGCTTTGCAATTCAGTTGTTGTGAATTTGGTTTGAGCATTTTCCTGCGATGAAGCCAAAGAAATGTTTCTGGACTCCATGCCCTTCTGCCTGCTAAATCGAGTAGGGTGTGGAAATGAGATTGTCAAGATGCTTCTTTAAAGTAAGTAAATGTTATGCAACTCATCTTCAGTGAGTAATTCAGATCAGGAAAGTCCAGGATTCCATCCCTAGTTTGTTCTCTGTCAAGGTTGACATGGCGGAACTACAATTGACCTTGATATCCATGGGTTACATAAAGGAAAAGAATCCAGACTTGACCCGATTTAATGGTCACCGCAGAAGTTCTGCGCGCGTGCACATGTAGATTGTTGAGTGAGGATCCCTGAGGCTGAATATTTTGAACCAGGTATTGGAAGACATTTGGAACCTCCTGAAGTGGGAGTTGACATCAACAAGTTTCCAATTTGTCATTTCGTGGTGTGTTTATAAGTAGTCAAGGAGAGGAAGGAAGAAAATTGGAATTCATAAATATTCCCAGTGTATTAGCATTGAGACTAAGCAAATAAATACTGTGGAAAAATTAAGTTAGTGAAAGAGGACTTCTTTCCCACACAGTGTTGTCATTTAATTGTCTTACTACGCTTTCACTTGTGGATTATATGGAGCATGGCTGCTGAATGAATGGAGGATGTATAGGTGCATCAAATAAATGGTGTTGTAAGACTTCTTACTGTGCTCACCCCAGTCCAACGCCGGCATCTCCACATCAAATAAATTAGGTTGGAAGTAGAACAGAAGTAGGTACTGGGGAAATTAGAGGCATTTTTGCTGGATATAAATATGTTGTATAAGTCAGGTACTTAATGCAGGGAAAATAAATGACTTATTTTCCTTTTGCATGTGCCAGATTTGAATGCAGATGGTTGTGCTTATGTTATCCACCCTTCATTTCTTTTTTAAAAATTTAGACTACCCAATTCTTTTTCCCAATTCAGGGGCAATTTAACATGGCTAATTCACTGAAACTGCACATCTGTTTGAGCTGTAGGGGTGAAAACCACGCAGACACTGGGAGAATGTGCAAACTCTACACGGACAGTGGCCCAGGACTGGGATCGAACCCAGGTCCTCGGTGCCATGAGACAGCAGTGCTAACCACTGAACCTCCGTGCTGCCCTATTATCTACACTTCATAATGAATGGATCTGATTAGCTTGTAGAGCAGTCACAGAAATTAAATATAATACACAACTGCAACACAACATGAACCCACATAATTTCTTCGGAACGGATAATGTTAAAACCGTCAATGGAGCATTACATGGGAATGGGCAGGATGTTACAACTGAGGATTGGGACACAAAGTTGATTATATTGGCCACAACAGGCAACTTCCTCTCCGAGGTGACCTAATTGTTTAGTGCTAGTCTTCACCTCTCCCTTGCCTGCTTCAAGACCTCTCCATTCACTATTGAAAATGTTTTTTATAAAGCAATTCAGAATACATTTAATGAAGTTGAGAGATCAGGGCCGGGATTTTCCGGAATCCTGGCCAAGTTTTGACGCCGGTTTAAACACCGGAGTGGTGTCAACGGGCCTCCTGGCTTAGCAATTCACCGGTCTTCAGGAGGCTAGCATGGCACCGGAGTGCTACGCGCTGCTCTGGTGCTGAAAGGCAGCCCTGCATTGCCGGCGTGGGTCCGTGCACTGGCATGGTTGCCGTCTCTGCGCCGGCGCAGAACAACATGTCGGAGACTTTCACAGCGGGCTCGCGCAGAAGGAGGTAGGCCCCCTCCAGATCGTGGCCGCCCGCCGATCGGATGCCCCCAATTGCAGGCCTGGACCTCATGGATGCCCCACCCAGAGTCAGATCCCCCCTGCCCCACCCACCAGGGTGTCCACAGCGGGTGTGGGTCTGAGCGCCCGCCGGGTGGTACCAGATTTGAACCACGCCGGCGGGAGTTCAACCTGTCGCCCGCGGAGAATTGCCGCAGGGGCCTATTTCAGCGGCCCCTGACCGTGCCACGGTGAATGCGCGGCGGGAGACTCAGCGGCGCGGCGTCGGAGCGGTATGGCGGGAATTTCTCAAGCCCCCGCCAATTCTCTGACCCGTCGGGGGCTCGGAGAATCCCGGCCAACATTTCTAAATGGCATCAGGAGAATGGAAATGTTATTGTAACATTTGTTTTCTTATGGGCATTTAGAATTTGATATGGAGTAAAACTTTTTCTAGGTCACCGACACAGTGGATTTATGTTGATATCTGATACTTTTTCTTTTCCTCTAAATGAAAAGTGGAAATGGAAGGACTGTTTTCACAGAATCACAGAATTGTTAGGTTGCAAAAGGAGACCATTTGGCCCATCTTGTTGGCACCAGCTCTCTAAACCAGCATCTGGCCTAGTAGTCCAAGTTGCTGAACTGGTGAACCACAAACCTAGAGCAATGCTCTGGGGTTCCAGGCCCGTATCTCCAACATGGGGCAGCAGGGTAGCATGGTGGTTAGCATAAATGCTTCACAGTTCCAGGGTCCCAGGTTCGATTCCTGGCTGGGTCACTGTCTGTGTGGAGTCTGCACGTCCTCCCCCTGTGTGCGTGGGTTTCCTCCGGGTGCTCCGGTTTCCTCCCACAGTCCAAAGATGTGCGGGTTAGGTGGATTGGCCATGCTAAATTGCCCGTAGTGTCCTAATTAATGTAAGGTTAAGGGGGGGGTTGTTGGGTTACGGGTATAGGGTGGATACGTGGGTTTGAGCAGGGTGATCATGGCTCGGCACAACATTGAGGGCCGAAGGGCCTGTTCTGTGCTGTACTGTTCTATGTTCTATGGGAGATGGCACAAATTTTCCCATACCTTTTCCCCAGACCGTTGCACATTTTGATCATGCAAATAACTCTGCTCTGGCATAGAATAGATTCTTCAATCAAACTCTTTTATCAATCACTGCAGTGAAAGAGTTATGTGAAGGATGTTGCATCAGTCAGCTAAGTTTCATTAGATGACCAGTTGACGTTATGCAATGCCAAGAATGTTCCATTTTCTGAGACCGAAAGGTGGCAAAACTTGAAATACAAATGCTGGAAATATCAGGCCATGCACCATTTGTGGAGAGAGAACCAGAGTTAAGGTTTCGGGTCACTGACCTTCTGTCAAAATGAGGAATTCTTACAGAAAAAGCAGGCAACGGTTGGGTGGCAAGGGGAGGAATGTTTCTGACGAGTTGGAAGGCATGCGTGATGAAATAAAAGGGTGTGAGGCAAAAAGGAATGCTACTCCGGGAAAAGAAAGTGGAGAAGTAAAAGAGAGGTTTAGAGAAGCTGAAAATTACAATAGTAGAATAATTTACCAGAATCTGCTGGCTGAGAAAATGGGAGCAGTGGTTATGATCTGGAATTGTTGAGCTCTTTGAATCTGGAAGGTTGCAAATTTTCTAATTGAAAAATGAATTGTGGTTCCTCTAGTTTCTTGTTAGGGTGGAAACGGGGTGGTGAGTTAAAACTGCAAGAAACCACAAGCTGAGGGTCATGTTTGCAAACCGAACAGAAGCACTCAGCGAAGTGATCACCTAATCTGCATCTGGTCTGCCAGTGTGGGTGAGAACACCTCTTGCGCAATGGGTACAATATTCAGAATTGAAATGAGTACAAGTAAATCACTGTTTCACATTTGCAGGAGTGTTTGAAGCCCTTGGACAGTTGGTGGAAAGGAGCAATGGGGATAGGTGTTGCATCTCCTCTTTGTGTAGGAAGGTATCGTGGGAAAAGGAGAGGGACATGGGCATTATCTATCTGTCACTCTATTCTCCTTCCCTTTCCAAAGAAAGGAACCACCGACACATTAGGGAAGGCAAAGTGCTAACACACACTTTCCTGCATTCTGAGGAGATATACTGCTAATCACTCTACACTAAGAGAAAACCTGTTTTTGATCCGAAGAAAGAAATGGAAGAAAAATTATCCAAAGTGGAAAGTAACAGAAGCATTTCCAGTGTTTCCAAATGGGATGAGGATTAGAGAAAATATATTGATGCCGGTCGGATAATTCTTTTGGGATGCCAGCAAAATACTCTTTTCATACTGGACTTATTTATGAGATTGTTGAGGGCGGTTAGGGATGGACAATAAATACTGGCCTTGCCAGCAACGGCCGCATCCCACGATTGAATCAAAAGAAAAATAATGGGAAAGCTGTGATTTGTTTTTCACTAAGCGTTTTTATGCAATATTATGTAGTACACTATTTCAAGGTCACAAAAAGACTGGCAATCATACTTTATTAAAACCCCAGCATTTCAGTAAATAGTTTTAAAATATTTTTTGGTATGAAACTGCTATCAGAAACCTCCCAAGGATGCAAGAGGCCTGAGCCCATGTTTAAAAGAAAATTGCTTATTGGAATACTTAATGTTATTAATACTTTTACGGAAATGTTTTCCTATGTTTCCAAAACATACATCGAGTTTTTTGCAGCCTAACTAATGAGAGCAAACAAAAATAAATCCAGAATATTTTGTTGAACCGTAGTTTGGTATTCAGGTTTTTCAATGTGTTCAAATGCATTTTTATAGATTTTTTTTTTGTTGAATAAAAGTTTTATTCAGCAAAAAGCTTTAAAGTAAGCTCTAAATATGAGCAAGCTCTAAATAAGGACAATCATGAAACCGGAAACTAGAAGACCTGTACTGTGAACTGAAGTTGATAAAACTTCAAACAATCCGGTGTATTTAGTGATGTGAACTAATTGTTACCAACTCGGACTGGAACTCTCAACAGGAACAGATTCTTTGTAAAGCCATACGAGAACTGTTAGTAGAGAATAACTGAAATGCTATAGGATAAGAATTCTACTTTTTGGTTTACAAGTGTAAAGGTGGGCAAAACAAAATCTCTGCTGGACTGTCTGATTTGTGAACCCTGCATAAGGAAACATGACAAAGCTTAAACATTGAAAACTACTTCAAAAAAAGCTAACGGCCTCAAAATCAAAGAGAAAGTAACAAAAATATATTCCGGAGTAAAGGCCTTGAGGCAACTAAGTTAAATAGCTCCTTATTTCAATTGAATTTAGGATTTTTATTTGTGTTTTGGGATCACATTCCACGATTCAATTTGTTTTCCTGTGAAACCCAATGGCCTCGTGTATGCAATGAAAAAAGAAACTTTGAATTGAAATGTGATGTAACAAAAACTTGGTCATTGACTTCAGCTACAGCTATGCACAATGTTTCATCCGTTATAGGATGAACTGTAATTTTAATGTTTATTGTCACAAGTAGGCTTACATTAACACTGCAATGAAGTTACTGTGAAAATTCCTTAATCGCCACACTCTGGCGTCTCCATGTACACCGAGGGAGAATTCAGAATGTCCAATTCACCTAATAAGCACGTCTTTCAGGATTTGTGGGAGGAAACTGGAGCACCCGGAGGAAACTCGTGCAGACACGGGGAGAACATGCACACTTAGCACAGACAGTGACCCAAGCTGGGAATCGAACCTGGGACCCTGACACTGTGAAGTATCAATGCTAACCACTGTGCTATCGTGCCGGCGTACCATGCCGTTAGTATGCAAATTGCTGGAGAAGGAGCTCAAACACCCAAGGCATGTTACTACACCCTCTGGAGTGCTCTGGTGTTCCTGAAGTTTGAGCTCTCCTCTTGTGTTGCGAGATTCTGGATTGTATAGCATTTGGGTATATTTGGGCTCAGCAGTAAATTCACAATAAGATTATTATATACTTCACAAGTATATAATACTTGCTTTGCTGCATGCTGTCAATGATTCTGCATATTGAGCCCTCTGCACTTCCTCAAGGAGTTCAGAACAATTGGTTTACGCCAACAGTCCTGGAATAAAAGGAACCAGTCTAAATGAACACTTACCAGGAATTGATAGAATTTGGCACCATCCATCACGTGGTATAAATTGATACTCTGGCAGCCCGCAACAAAAGGCACTCAGCCAAACTGAAGTAAATTGAAGGTATTACAGATACCTGAAAAACTGCTTATTATTTAGAATGTTTTTCACTAAGCGTTTTTATGCAATATTTCAAGGTCACAAAAGGACTGGCAATCATACTTTATTAAAACCCCAGCATTTCAGTAAATAGTTTTAAAATATTATTTGGTTAGGAACTGCTACCATAAACCTCCCAAGGATGCAAGAGGCCTGAGCCCATGTTTAAAAGAAAATTGCTTATAGGAATACTTAATGCCTAAATCTTTTGTACTGTGAGTTATTGATGCAAGTCTTACTTCAAGCTAAGTTATGGCTAATTGATACCAGTGCAAGCCAATAAAATGTTGAAGTGTTTACAGTTGCAAACAATGAAGAAAATATTGCAGTGTTATCTATTTCTTGTGGAATTTTAAATAATTTGTCACAATGAATGCTCTGAGTAATTCTGGTGCTGAACAGAAACCTATAACTTTCAGGATAATGTACTTTATTCACAGTAGTGTAGAATTTTACAACCCTTTGTGATATAAACATTGAGGACCTGTGTCTCACTCAGTACTTTTGCAATGGGGTGCCGTATTGGCTGTCTGTCTAATTTTATTTTTTATATTTGTACATATCCAGTAATTTGTTTGGAGATGTATATCTAAGGGGTTCTACGGGTATGGGGTGGAGGTGTGGGTTTATGTGGGGTGCTCTTTTCAAGGGCCGGTGCAGACTCGATGGACTGAATGTCATCATTCTACACTTTAAATTCTATGTCTATGTCTAATCTACATGGTTAAATAATAAGGGCCTTCAGTAATTTGGTATTTGGAAGTTCAGGTAAATTTGATCATTTGTTGATAATTGTTATTTAATGGGAGGCAGGAACACTTAAGCAAAGATATGGTCAAATCTCCATAAAATATTTTTTTCTTTTGGGGTGGCCTTACTTATGAGGTGCCATGACTGGTAACTTGTTGAAAACTAACAAAGCTTTGAACTGCAAATAACTAGATGTGAATATGAATTGCAGTTGCCTATTAAACTGTGCTTCAGAGTATTAATAAGCTGTTATGTTTTTGAATGTTGAAGTAATCTTGTGAATTCTATTTGTGATGCATTTAGTTGGCTCAGAGTATCTCGGTGAAGAGAAATTTTCCTATGTATCTAGGAAAACAAGTAGAAATCAATGGATAGATCTCTGCTATTCAAGAAAAAAATTTGGAATAACTGATGAATAAATTTGTGCTGATGAAGTAGGCTAGTCTAATTATATTCCCAACAGTGAATGGTGGATTTATTTTGGTATGCCAAAAAACTTATTTCAATGAAATGTTAAATTAAATTATTTTCTTTAAAAAAAATGCCCTTTTACCAGGTGAGTAAGTTATAAGGGGGAAACTTTGCTGACAGGTTGCAGAGCTGCTATTATGTCTGTCCCATTCATCCAGGAACCTCAAGCAGCCAGTTAACACGTACAATACCTGGTGCAGAGGTTTTTCCCCCTGCTCTGAAACATGCACGCAAAAGAGCATGTGGAAAGTACTGTGGACCAAAATCAGGAGCACTGCTAGAATAACAAACAAGGCCAAAACACTGAAGTCTCATTCACAAAATGAGCCATTAAAACTATGACCCTAACAAAAACGAAATAACCAACTAGCAGCAGAAAACTTATGAATGGGCCCTGGTGTCTTTCACAAGCCAGTTGAACTGATTCCTGGCTTTAATCTCCATGTGGAGAAGAATGTAACGCATATACTGATTACTAAAATGGTTGACTTTTTGTTTTGAAGTATTAGCCTACTGAAAAAAATCACCTACTTTCATGACTTGAGAGTTTCATTTACTGTACTGAGATGTTCTATGATTATTGAACCATGTTTTACTGAGCTGCTTTCAGCATTCAAAATAGACTTCTTTAATGTATCACCTGTAAAACATTCACTGGTTCATTACTCGTGCCAAATATTATAAAGTGCAAACTAAGTAGAGAGCAAAAAGGAAGAATAAATCACAGCATTGATGGTGAAAAAACAAATTTGTGGATTTAGTGCAGGGTCTTTTAAAGGGATTTTTAAAAATCTGAATATTTCTGGAATAGTAACTTTCACTTTATTCAGTAAAAATGTAATTGGACAGTTCATTTCAATCATTTATATTCCTAAACTTCCTGAAGATATTGAACATTTTAATAGCCGTGGCTAGGCATTCCTTTTTTCAGCAGGTCTTGTTCATTCTGCCCAGTATCGCGATCATTTAATTCTCATTCTTGCTCCCACTCTGGCCTCTCTGCTCTTGGTCTACTGCTCTGTGTAAGCGAGAGGGAACAACATCTCATCTTGCGATTAGGCATCTTAGAACGTTTGTCTTAACATTGAGTTCAACAGTGTAACATTGACACCTATTATGTTTGCTGATTTTGGTCTTATTTCTCTTTTTTTTGCTTTCGGATGGCGACTGCTCACCGTTTTGCCATTCACTAGCCCCAGTACCTTTGGGCTTGCAACATCAGTACTTTACCATTTAATCTCAACTGCTTTCCACCCTATCAGAGACCCTCCCTTAACTTAAAACCCATTTATTTTCCCAGTTCATAGGTCATCAATCTGAAATGTTAACTTTGGTTTCACTCTCCACAGATGCTAGCTATCAGGCTTGCTGAGAATTTCCGACATTTTCTGTTTTTATTTCTGATAACCATCATCTGCAACATTTGTGTTTTTGCATGAAGGTTTAGATTTGAAGTAGTATATTATCCTGTGGTGACATTGAGACTGTATAACTTCATTACAGCTGCACAAGAGCAAGCTGTTAATTTTAGTCCGAATACTATTGCACTGTGGTCATCCTGATTTGATATCTACTGCCCCTTAATATTATCCAAAGGGAGTTACTTTTCAGGCCAAAACTTAGTAGCTCTCTATAAAAATGTATGTTTTGCTATATCTGCAAAGGTTATGCCAATATTTAATTTTCTTTTAATTCAAAGTACCCAATTTATTTTTCCAATTAAGGGGCAATTTAGCATGGCCAATCCACCTACCCTCCACATCTGGGTTGTGGGGGTGAGACCCACACAGACACTGGGAGAATGTGCAAGCTCCCACGGACGGTCCGGATCGAACCCGGGTCCTCGGCCCCGTAAGGCAGCAGTGATGCCAATATTTCGGAATGCTCTGCACGTATAAAACGGGAAATATATGAAACAAAAATTCAGAACCTGGAGTTCTGATAAGTATCATAACTTTTTAACTACTTGGTAACAATAATTTTATGTCTGTAAAATTATTAGTTTGAAATCTGCAGACAATCTGCAGTAAACAAGACTGATACAGAACTCAAGTACATTGTGTGTGTGCACGTGTGCGTAAACCACTGCTTCTGGAATTTGCTTAGCCAATGAAAATTGGCTGATTGTAATTCCAGGGGAACATAGGTTTTATAGTCCAACACACTCAGCTTGTAAAACCTGACACCACTCATAAAGTCTTAAGTGCTACACTATTTTGCCAGCATTATACAAAATAACCTCCAGGGTGATTGTTGGATTACCATAATTATTGTGCATTCCAACTCGGATTATTTCATATAAGATGAATATAGCTCCTTGAAGATCATTTAAACTCTGAGAATATGTTAATTTCATATCCTCTTGCTCCATTTAATTCGACATCCTGCTGCAGAAATGGCTAGCTTGAGAGAAGCTTGTACAGTCACAGTATAGTTTGTACATTCTTAAAGGATTTTTAAAAAATGCCCCAATATCCGAGGTTACTGAGCTGGACGATCAGCCATGATCATAATGAATGGCAGAGCAGGCTCGAGGGGCTGAATGGCATATTCCTGCTCCTATTTTCTATGTCCCTTGATATCAACAGTGATGGGTTTTAAATGCCTAAAGTATCTTTTTAAGCCAAAGAGTGTAATTTATCATTTAAATTTTATATTAAGTTTATTAAACCCTGTTGGTATTTTCCACATTGCTGTTGTGCAGTGTATACAGCTAAGAATTCATCTGGTTTCTTGTAGTGGGCTACAAACTTCAGGAATAAACTTAACTCTTTTTTTCATTGGCAGAATCAAAGACTTTAGTTTAGAACTGTCAGATTTATATTAATGATCCAAAATCTGAACACAAGATCAGAGTTGTGCACCCAGAATTGCGTACCCCATGTGTCTCTTGGAAAGTCCTCAATTCATGGTCTGTGTTTAATCCACCCCACTCAGTTCCCAGTTATTGCCATAATCACAGGCTGTTATTACCCACCCAAATTTGTTTTCCCATTGGAGATAATAGGAGTACACGCAGGACAAGGGGAAAAGAATTACCTTATTTGGACCAGAACACACATGTAACTGTTGAAGAGTTGGCATGTGTCACACAGTAATTGCTGCAGATGTCTCCTAATTGGCATCTGCAGGCTGAGAGTGGTACTTGTTGAGATTACAGCTTTAGAATACAGACTATGTGACAGATGTGAAAGGCACAGGTTGTAAGCCTATGAAAACACATGCCATAATCAAGGGACAATGTTCCCCAGTATCATTTAAATATAAAGAAAATTGTAGTGTAATAAATATTTGCTGGAGTTACATAATTAACTGCCCACTAGATTGAAAAATGAAGTAAAATATGTAATTAGAAATGCACGTTAAAAATGCAGGTAATAGTGCATTTGTATAACTTTCAACTGCCATCAGATATTTATTTCTATATGTAGTCTTAAAAATTACTGTTCCACACTTGTATAGCGAGAGTATTTTCCCCCTCATATTTTCTAAAAATGAAGGACTTGGAAGCTACACTGCTTTATTTCAGAATGGGCAGCGTATATTTCTGTAATTTGTCACCTTTGGTGATGGATCTCTACTTCTATTTTCATCACATCCGAAGTTCTTTGTTGCCAATACTTGTCGGGAGTCAAATCACAGGCAAAACAGTGGTCATTTTCATGAATGAAGGAACACAATCTTGTAAATGCATATTTAAAGAGGGTGGCGCAGTGATTAGCACTGCTGCCTCACGGTGCCGAGATCCCAGGTTCGATCCCAGCTCTGGGTCACTGTCTTTGTGGAGTTTGTGTGGGTTTCACCCCCACAACCCAAAGATGTGCCTGGTAGGTGGATTGGCCAGGTTAAATTGCCACTTGATTTGAAAAAATGAATTGGGTACTCTAAATGTTAAAAATAAAATGCATATTTAAAGGGTGACTTGCAGATACGTTGAAGGTATAATTTTGAACTTGAGTATGCTGGGGAATGACATTATGTCCATATGATTATGCTGTATTTTGCCCTATTTTTAAAAAAGAAATTAAATCATGTATTTATTTAGCTTAATTACTAAACAGCTGTGCACCATTTTTATTCTATGCTGATTAATCATGAGATGCTGCTGAAGACAAATATTCATGAAGTTAACGGGTGGTTTAGGGCAAGTTTCATACACAAAATTCCTTGTTATCCTTCTAGAGGCGCAGCCACGAGGTTACACTCTGCAGAAAATGAAGAGCTGCATCCACCCAATGAACCATTCTTTGAGGCAGTTCAGGTTGGGACGTCACAGTTGCATTATTTGGGCAGCACGGTAGCACTAGTGGATATCACTGTGGCTTCACAGTGCCAGAGTCCCAGGTTCGATTCCTCATTGGATCACTGTCTGTGTGGAGTCTGCATGTTCTCCCTGTGTCTGCGAGGGTTTCCTCCGGGTACTCCGGTTTCCTCCCACAGTCCAAAGACGTGCAGGTTAGGTGGACTGACCATGATAAATTGCCCTTCGTGACCAAAATGGTTAGGAGGGGTTATTGGGATAGGGTGGAAGTGAGGGCTTAAGTGGGTCGGTGCAGTCTCGATGGGCCAAATGGCCTCCTTCTGCACTGTATGTTCTATTTCCTTTGACCTAAATTGGAACAGAAATCAGCCACCTGTTGTTAACTGTTTATTTCCTCAGTGCAAAGGTGCTTTCAACTGCATACCTTCAATTGCTATTACTTGCCACCTGAGATCTGGTCTTTAAGCTGTTCATAGTTTAATTTTGAGGAAACTTGTATATTTTTCTGAAACTTACTAGTGGACGGCATGGTAGCACAGTGGTTAGCACAGTTGCTTCACAGCTCCAGGGTCCCAGCTTGGGTCACTGTCCAGCTTGGGTCATTGTCTGTGCGGAGTCTGCACGTTCTCCCCGTGTCTACGTGGGTTTCGCCCAGGTGCTCTGGTTTCCTCCCACAGTCCAAAGATGTGCAGGTTAGGTGGATTGGCCATGATAAATTGCCCTTAGTGTCCAAAACGATTAGGTGGGGGTTACTGGGTTACGGGGATAGGGTGGAGGTATGGGCTTGAGTGAGTTGCTCTTTCCAGGGGCTGGTGCAGATTCGATGGGCCAAGTGGCCTCCTTCTGCACTGTAAATTGTATGATTCATTTTAACACCAAACGTTAAAATCCTTGTGTATCATGTCAAGAAATTTCATAGAATTTACAGTGCAGAAGGAAGCCATTCGGCCCATCGAGTCTGCACTGGCTCTTGGAAAGAGCACCCCACCCAAGCCCATACCTCCACTCTATGCCCACAACCCAGCAACCCCACCTAACACTAAGGGCAATTTGGACCCTGAGGGCAATTTAGCCTGGCCAATTCACCTAACCTACACATCTTTGGACTGTGGGAGGAAACCGGAGACCCGGAGGAAACCCACGCACACACGGGGAGAACGTGCAGACTCCACACAGACAGTGACCCAAGCTGGGATTCGAACCTGGGACCCTGGAGCTATGAAGCATTTGTGCTATCCACAATGCTACTGTGCTGCCCTACTTAACATTCATCACCCTCTAGGTGATGTGCAGTCTCCTGGGAGAAGAAAGAAAATTCAAAAGCCAAGGTCGCTTCGAGGGGGTTGGGGGGCTAACTGGAAAATTCCTCTGGGATGTAAACTAATCCCTAAATCACATTGACCATGATTTTATTATTTGCAACTTATCTTTTATATGGTGCGATCTTCATCCAGCCAAGAACGAACTCCGTTGTCTCTTGAAGATGTTCTGGGAATCAGCTCTCACTACACAAGACAGCAACTTGTTTCTTAGGTTTGCTGTTCCCTGAAAAGGAGAGCACTCAATATCTAAACTAGTGCAATATCCCTTGCATAACTTATTCGCATGCTCCTTGTTCTCCCCAGCCAATCTAATTGAAATAATTTGTACATAATTTAGTCCTTTCATTATGTTAGTGACTTCAATCAAATCACCTGTGTTCACACTCCTTTAAGGTAGATGGACACACCTCTCTTAGCCGATATGGATCGCGAGTAGTTTCTCTTCTGTTCTGAACATTTTCCAAAGCTGCAGCATTGCCAAGATGAAGTTTGAGTCATTGAGCACGATTAATAATTTCATATTTTTAAGGATTTTGTTTTGTTTGACTGCATTTGCAGGAATTCATATTTGTTGCTTTCACCTGTCCTATCTTTGCAGTGCAACAAGCTTTTGTTGTATGCAAGATGAGAAATATAGTGAATTCTAAGCAGAAGATAATTTTCTGACTGCATTACATCCAATATCTAGATCTTCAAAGGGGGGGCGGGGTGCAGAAGGGGGAGTGTTACAGCTACTCTTTTATACCCAGCCTTGATTTGAATGTAATTTATTGGCCTCATCCATTCACCTTCACTAGCTGCCCATCTATTTGTCTTGTTTTCAACTCCTGTCAGGTTTAAAAACATTTATTCAGGGATGCAAGTTTGTGATGAGTAAGAGTTGCAAATGTTAAGGATGAAGCTTTCTGGTTAAGTTAGCCTTCTTTTACATATATTATACTATCAGTAGTTTTATTTAAATCACCCATTCTGTTCTAGTCCTGTCAACATTTATTTCTAGTGGTGTTATATACCCATCTAACAGGCCACCAATCAACATTCCAGTTTCTTCTAATTTACACCGTTGGTAGAATGTCATCTGTGAGGCAGTCTGATTTTTTCTTTGCCCTGAGTGCACATGAATCAGATACAGGTCAGTGGGTCTGAATAACGTTAAACTGAATTTTGTAGAGTCAGCTAGATTTAGTACCTATTAAGAGTAACAAATTGCCACCTGGGTTTCATTGTTTTAACAAAGTTAGTACAATAGAAGCCTGTTGACCCCTTCACCAACATAAATGTGTACTGTACAGTTTTGAACAGACTGCACACCAGAAAGCTATTCATTCTTCTTTCTAATCTGTATATAATTTATAACACTCATTTCTTCAGTATCGCAACTGATCGCTGAAAGAATTATGGACAGTTGCAAGGGGAGAATAAACATTTGCACAGAGCTCATTCTACAGTGTTTGTTTTATCCACCTGTCCCTGATATTAAACTGCTTTGCTTATCATCCAGATGTTCTCATGAGGTTTTTATTCTGATTTTTTTCCCGTGATATTTGCTTGATATTACAGCAGGCAACTCTTGAGTCACAACAAACTTGCACCATATGAGCATACGAAATGGAAACAGAAGTAAGCCATTTGGCTCCTCAAATCTGCTCTGCTATTCAATAAGATCATGGTTAATCTGTGTGTTTTGAATTCCACATTCCCATTTGTCCCCACTAAACTTTGATTCCTGTGCCTAACCAGAATCCATCTACTCCACATTTAAAATATTCAATGACCCAGACTCTACCACTTTCTTAGGCAGAGTTCCAAAGTCGTATAAGCACCTGTAAGAAGAAGAAATCGCCTCATCTTTGTCCTCCAAAGTGCGACCCCTAATTTTAATATAGTCCCCACTTAGTTCTGGACTTATCCAGCAGAGGAAACCTCTTTTATGTGTCTACCTTACCAAGACCTTTCAGGATCTTTATACCTAGTCACCCCTCACTTTTCTAAACTCCAGTGAAAAGAGCCCAGCCTCTCCAATCAATCCTCATAAGACACCCGCTTATTCCAGGCATCAACCTAGTAGATCTCTGCTGAGCTGCCTCCAATGCAATTAGAACCTTCCTTAAATAAGGAGACCGAAACTGCCCATTAAATTTGAGATATGGTCTCTTCCAATACTCTGTATAACTGAAGCATAACTGGGGTAGCACAGTAGTTAGCACAGTTGCTTCACAGCTCTCGGGTCCCAGGTTCGATTCCCTGCTGGGTCACTGGCTGTGCGGAGTCTGAACATTCTCTCAGTGTGTGTGTGGGTTTCTTCTGTGTGCTCCGGTTTCCTCCCACAGTCCAAAGACGTGCAGGTTAAGTGTATTGGCCATGATAAATTGCCCTTAGTGACCAAAAAGGTTAGATGGGGTTATTGGGTAACAGGAATAGGGTGGAGGTGTGGGGCTTAAGTACGGTGCTCTTTCCAAGGGCCGGTACAGACTCGATGGGCCGAATGGCCTCCTTCTGCACTATAAATTCTATGATCCTTACTGTTATGTTTAATTCCTCTAATAATAAAGGATAACAATCTATTAGCCACCTGCATTATGTGCTATTACCTGCATACTCATTTTTTGTGACATATGCACTAGAACACCTAGATCCCTCTGCACCTTGGAATTCCATGTTGTTTCTTCGTTTAAGTAATGCTCTGATTTTTTTTAACTTCCTGCCAAAGTAAACAACTTCACATTATGCTCCATCTGCCAAGTTTTTGCCCACTCAACCTATCAATAACCATTTGCAAATGACATGCATCTACCATGTTTTTGCTGCCCTCACCATAAGTCATTGATGTAAATTGTAAAAGGTTGAGGGCCCAGCACAGGGCCCTGCAGGACTCCATTCGATCACATCCTGCCAGCCAGATAATGACCCATTTATGCATACTCTCTACTTTTGCCAGTCAGCCAATCCGTGCTAATATGTTGCCCCTTGCAGCATTAGCTTTTATTTTCTACGTGTAGGTTCCTCGCCAGTGTACATACCATTCAAATTAGTTGAGGGGGGTCTGGGCTGTTAATTCAACTTCAGGATTCAGAAGGTACAAAACTTGAACATCACTTGTGGGTGGCACCGTACGCTTGAACTCATCACTGCCCGATTAAAAGTTGAAACACTCGAATTAACGGGCTACCCTCAACTAATTCCTTCTTGGTTTAAAAAAACACAACCTATTGATAAAGGTGTTAAACCTTTAAGCAAATGTACAGATTTGAAAACTCTTTTCAATATATCTTGGTCTATTCATACGGCCTATACTTAGTGTAAATGTAAATAAAATTCACAAAACCGTACTACTTCTGAATTACTGATGCATGTAAATTCTTTGGCTGAGTGCAGGATTTAGATACAACTGATCCACGGCTTAATCAAGAGGCAGACTTGGCCAATATGTGGCGAGTGGCCAACTTTGAAGTTAACCAAATCTGACGGGCTGTTTATGTTGATGCCTGAATACCTAAAAAGGGCAGAGCTAGGATTTGCAGTATTCCGTGAACAATAAAAGGGAACTGCCTCACTAAAACCGGCTAATTGTGTACTCCGTGGTGCAGGAAGAAAATGTAGGACAGCATCACTCCAGTAAAAGCCTTGAGTTGCCACATATATAGTGAATCTGGCCGGAGGAAATGAAAGTGATTTTGCTAAAACTACCTTTGGGAATTCTTGCCACGTATGTAGATTTGAGATGTTAGGAGCACCTTTCCTCTGGGGGACAAGGCTGTTGGCAGAATTTGAGGAAAACAGCTTGTTAATATTGCATCTTGGAAAGCATAGGTGCATAGGCGATGTGAAGTAGCAGTGGGTGTCTTCGACATATTGAGTTGAAAGCAATCCAAAACCCTGTTTCCTCCTAAAAGACCTATCTTTCGTTATATAGTTTTTGTTTTTAAAGAACAGCATCCATTCTTGGAAAGCTTTTATATCCACAAATGTGTTATGAGGCTGTACCTCAGATGAATCCACCGTAGTGAAGGATTTCTTGGTTCTAATAATCCTTTTCTGTTTTGTACTGTAGAAAGGGCCCTGGTTTTGTGTAGATTCCTGCCCTTTTTCAGTGTGGGGGCCTCGTTAGAATGTGTACGAAAGCCATATATGTCATTCTGAATGTACGTCACTTGATGAAAAGGCCAAAGGTTGACTGGTCAGGAAGTTCCTCTTTGTGTGTGGCTGCGATTCAGAACAGTGTGTGGTTCATACAGTTTTAAGCTTTTTGCGCACTTAAGGTCTTTGAAATCTGTCCATGCTAATTCACTTGAAGACTTGGCATTTTAATTCTTTTTCTGTTAATGCTTAACCCTTGGTATACTACATGTTCTTGAAATCCTTCAGTAAACCCATTAAAACAGCATTTATCAAGTAAGTTTCTAGAAATATTCCAAGTAATATAAACAGGATTACGCAAAAATAATGATATAGTTGCTTAAGTTTGAAACCTCTGCTATCAGTACAGGGTGGGGCGATGAAGTGTTTTCCCTCGAGGTGGACGTTGGTGTGATTTATGCATTTGAGATATTTTGCTGATCTTATTCCTCTTCACCTTCCTCAAAAGTAGCTCTTGCAATTTTATCATCTCATTAGGGATCAGACTGTCACTATCTCCATGGATGCTGTGACACTCCCATCAGATGAAGTGGGCAGTGCGGAAAGTAATCCCTTTTTGAATGGATTTCCCTCCTTCCTCAGTGAGCATGCTGTTGGTCAATGACGTGCTAACTGAAAGGAACTTGAGTAACGGCTGATGGAAGCATGAGTAGAAAGTTCAGTACTGTGGGCAAAGCACTGACATTCTAGTTATTTCATTTTACCTGTGGCCCTGTGGGCAGTACTCCCACCTCTTTCAGAGCATTGTGAATTGAAACTGCTATAGGGCTTGATTTTTTATTATCGAGGCTAACACATTATTTGCAGCATTGAGGGAGTGTGGCATTGATTAGAGATGCCGACGTTAGGATGACAGGGACCTTGATTTAACCTATCTCATTTAAAATGGGCATAAATATCTCTTGAACACTCATTCAACCTTCAACCAACATTAATACAACAAATTAGCTGGCCAGCTATCGTGTTTTCTGCCCAGAAGGACATCCTGTGTGCAATTTATTTATTTTTTAAAAATAATTTACGGGACGTGGGCTTCGCTGGCTAGGCCAGCATTTGTTGCCCATCTCTAAATGTCCTTGAGAAGATGATGGCGAGCTACCTTCTTGAACCGCTGTGTTCCTCCACAGGTTGGGTGGATTGGCCATGAAAAATTGTCCAAAATTCTATGATTAACCTAGGACAAAAGTTCGGCGCAACATCGTGGGCCGAAGGGCCTGTTCTGTGCTGTATTTCTCTATCAGAACAATTGTGAATATGCTTGAAGTAAGTCATTGTAAACATTTCAAAGAGAGACGTTTATATGCTGCCGTGCCTTTCATAACTTCAGGGCATCCCAAAGTATTTTACAGTCAAAGAAGTACCTTCTTTTGAACTGCATACACTCATGTGATGTAGGAAACAACATCTATTTTGTGCACAGTAAGCTCCCACAAACAGCATGTTGGTTTAGGGATAAATATTGGTCAGGATACTAGGATAATTTCCCCATAATTTTTCAAAATAATGCCATTGTATTTTATATCCAGCATAAAAGAGCAGGCAGGACGTTGGCTTAACATCTGACAGTTCAGAGCTCCCTCAGTATTTGCATTACAGTGCCAGTCTCAAATTTTGTGCTCTTGTTTCTGGACTTGAACCAAAAATCTTTGACTCTGAGATTAGAGTGCTGTTAACTGAACCACAGCACATTTTTGTGCATCCCGAAGATATGGAAAGCACTATATTCTGCAAACTTCATATTGATTTCAGATCATAAACGTATAAGCTTTTTGAGTTCAATTAGCCACTTGCAAATGACACAAAACTTGTAAATGTATTAACAGTGAAGTGAGGAGAATAATACCAGATTATGGACATAAACAGACTCATGAAACAGGCAGACACATCAGGTGAAATTTAATGCCAGAATGTGAAGTGATACATTTTTGAAGGAAGTATGAGGAAAGGCAGCATAAACTAATTAGTACAATTTTTTAGAAAGGGGTGGTAGGAACAGAGACCTGGGGGTTTACGAACACCAAATCTTTGAAGGTGGCAGGACCAGTCGATTAAAGCTGTTTTTTTTCTAAACATAAAGACAAAGAGGCAAAAGAGTACCGGAAGGGTTACGGAGAGAGTTAATAGAGATGTTTAATATTCTGAGGGGTTTTGATCAGCTAAATACAACAAAACAGTTTTCACCGGTAGGAGGATTGGTAACCAAGAAGGCCGATTTAAGATGATTGTCAGAACAGCGTGGGGAAAGATGAGTTATTTTTATGCCGCAGGTTATGATGTGGAACTCATTGCTTGAGAGGGTAGCGGATGCAAGATTCAATAACCACTTCCAAAATGAAACTCAATAAATAGTTAAAGGGCTGAGCAGAGAGCACAAAGAACTGGGATTAATTGGAGAGCTATTTCAGAAAAGCCGACACAAGGCACGATATGCCAAATGGTCTTCTGTGCTGCAAAATCCTGTACCTAGGCCCGTCAGCATGTATA
Source organism: Scyliorhinus canicula (assembly GCF_902713615.1). Lineage (NCBI taxonomy): Eukaryota > Metazoa > Chordata > Chondrichthyes > Carcharhiniformes > Scyliorhinidae > Scyliorhinus > Scyliorhinus canicula. The sequence goes on from NC_052163.1 coordinate 26,144,084, forward strand.
TAGGTGATCTTGACTGAGGGAACGGGCAAGGAGCATTCGCTTGTTCAGGGTGACTCACCACCATCTTCCACATCATCCCTGTTGGAAAGTACTCCATGCCTTCAGAGGGCAAAGTTGCAGTTGGGAACGGCCACGTGTCTTGATGTAAACCTAGGTCCTTGCGATGGAACATGATATTTTCCAACCCCTCTGCTGTTTATGTAAAATTAAATTAAAGATGCTGTGTCTTTGTACAGGTGCTGCCACCTGGTAATTATGATCTTAATAAGTTTTTAGAACCTTGATCGAATCATCAGGAGAGTTCCCCACCAGAAGCGAAGCATTTTCTCAGGCAGTGAAGAAGATTAATGGGTGAAGACTGGGAAGTGTTTGAATTAGGGACATAGAAGGGAATAATACTTTTTGTCAGGGAAGTAAAATTCCTTTGGCAGAAGTAGAACTTAAAAATAAATACATATTTAAGTTTTCCTGCAGGCCTGTTTGCACATTTGAACTTCACTGTGAGGCATTTTTATTACACCGCAACAATCTAAACAACTGTCCTGAAGTTGGATTTAAAAAATCTACTTAATTCCAAATTATTCCTCCTTCCAGTTACAGAAAATAAACTGCTTTTAGCCCTTTGAAGACAGCACTATAGTTTTCAACCGAATGAAGTGAGTGAACTGTTTAGAGTTTCTTCAAACTAAATAGTTTTTTCATGGGCTGCTGTTTTATTGCTGTCTCTTAACCAAAAAGCCGCAAAGGGATACTCTAGATTTGTTGGTAGCTGAGGTGAATGAATATACTGATGCATGAATATTTCAGGGTCTACGCATTGTCCCTCGTTTTTTAATTTTAATACCGTTACATTAATAGAAATATTAGTTTGTAATTTTGCATTCTGAACAGTTATGTCAACGTTTTTTGTTTTCAAAATGAGCAACTTTTAATTTTAAACTTTTTTATTTATTTTCTCCTTTTGGCCTTCCCACTCTTCACATTATACCTTACCCATGAGATTGTGTGCATAAACTCCTCTCTGACTATCTGACTTTGACTAACTATTAAAAATGGCTTAAATTACTTTTCCCCCCCCCGAATTTGTTTTTAATAAATGCCCTGCTCTTACTTTGCCTGTAGCTGCCTGCCCCCACTCCCCACACACACACACACACACACACACACACACACACAATCTGTGTTACAGCTTACATCAAGAGTTTGTATACAATTAATGATATATAGCACTGATGCTGCAATCTGCTATTCTCCCCAGACTTGTGACCAGAGACTTGTTATAAGGCTTTCTTTTGCCATCCATCACTGTGTCCTCTGGCCAATTGCTTGTAATTTCAAATCCAAAGTCTTTTGGTGCATTCGTGCCAAACTAAACAGAATGATTTGTTTCATTACTGGTTAGTGATCCTTTAGTGTTTTAAAAACAAATCCCTAATACTTCCAGTTGGTGGCAACTGTCAGTATTATTTTTTTTTTCGTGTTTGCTGTGACTTGATGAGCCGTTTTTGTAATGTTTACCTAATTCCATATACTAGGGTGTGATGGTGAACCTTGTACGATTTATTTTTTTAAAACTTAACATGGCAAATTACTTTGTTTTTAGTGTCCACATTTAATGGGTTGAATAAATTTTAATTTCCAATGCAACTTTGCATTCAGTAATTAGATGTATGCCGGTTGCTTTTGAAAGCTGCATTAATCCAACATGAAAATTAGGGTCGATAATCCGTACTAGAATTTGACATTTGAATAATTTAGAAACTACTTATTTCATTGTATGGAAACGTTTGATAACTGGTTAGCAACTCTGACTGTTTTGAAATATGTACATGTTCTTGGTACCTTCCTATTCATCGGTGACTGGTTTAATTTTTGAGAAGTTAAAAAACATCATACTGTGTTTAGTGCATCAAGCTCTCTCTATAATACTCCGTTATTAACAGTAGATTCAAAAGTACAAATTTAGCATTGGTGAAAAGATGTTTGGGTATCCCAAACTGACAGAAGTGAAATTAAATTAATTATTCCAAGAAATCTCATTTTACACTGCTTTTAAACTAGTGGTACCCTGACTTTAGATTCAGTTACATTTACGCTGTGACAAATATAAATGCTTATTAGTTAATTTATTACATGTATCCTAATCACCAGTTTTAGAGTGAACATTGGTATATGGTGATTTTTTTTTTGTTACAAATTTGACAACTGAATATATCAACTTTCAGACACCTTTTCGTAAAATAGGATAACAGAAGTATTGTAGTGAAGCAAACGTTTAAGGTTTTTAAATTTCAAAATTCTCTGAATTGATTTGTATTATTTTGATACAGAAATTTTCTGCATTTATTCCCATAGTTTACTTCAATAATAGCTACTAACTTTCTCAACCTTCAGCACTGAAAATATTTATCCTTTCAACAAGATTGAAACACTGTTCTCTAATCTCACACCAATGCCCAATAATATAACTTTAATCCATGCTGTGTATTGGAACAGGGTGAAGGAGCTGACAAAAGCACAGAAGTAATTGCTGAAACTTTTAATCATGAGATTCTTTTTGCTGAAACTTTTAATCATGAGGTTCTTTTTTCCAGTTTAGCAATTCCTGTATATCATCCTATTGCCATTAGTAAAGAAACATTTGTTTAATTTGTTCTAAGATCTTAGTGATCTGTGGCTGCTTACGGACTTGCATGGTGCTGCTTATGAAGAAGAGGCTCTTGAGAGATATTGGCCAAATTGTTAGATTTTGACCTTGTCTTTTGCTGTAGTTTAATATTACTTTTGTATTAATAATTCTGAAATCTGATTTGTTTTGCTCAAGATACGGGTGATCGATTATCTGTAAAACTTGTATTTGTAATAAATCAGCCACTTTGCGCATGCTTAAACTTCCAGAGAAAGCTGACGTGCTAGAAACTGCCCAAGCTTTACATTTCCAAATCTTAGATGCTGTGTAATTCAAATCGTGATGTTGGACAATTGTTAAAAATGATAATTCACATAAAATATCTGCAGCAATAATTTTCCAATTCCAGTAATAGAGTGAATTTGGATGGCAAAGATGTAACTGGCTACCACACATGGTATGGTGCAGGATGTCGCCATGATTTCTCAGAAATGGGGTTCCTGTTATGATCAAATCATCATGTTCGCAGAGGAGATGGGCAGAGAGTCCTCCCTCTAAGCAGCCGGTTACAGGGGGAGCATTCTCCTGATGTTATTTTCCCTTCCCCCCCCCCCAGCAGAACTATGTATGACATAAAATATTGCCAATGATGATATCTAGAGAATAAACCGTAATCTGATTCCTTCATTGTTCTAATTTAGTCATTCAAAGGCTTATCAGTAAAGTCATGTAGAAGTGGCGCAAAATATATGATTTTGCGAAGCTGAATGGAGAATATTGGATCCAGAGTCTGGGTGCGCACGGGCAGACTTTCAGTTAATAGAGAAACCTGCTCCCGAAACTATCAGAAATGCAGTGAACTCCCCAGAGCTCGGTTGTGCATTAGCCTGGTTTGTACTACACGTGTGGTCTGTGATGCTTATGGGAAAATAAACCATCAGGGAATGGCAATCCATTTGTCTTCCAATCTGATTGGGGGGGGGGGGGGGGGGGGGGGGAGAAAGAATCTGATTGTCAACTGGAAGTAATATTGAGATTTCCACAAACACGTGGGCACAAATTAGAGCAGCAATTACTTTTTTTTTCTTAGTTCCCCTGACGGATTGACATAGGATTGTAAAGTTACAATTTTTTTTAAAGTTCTGTCGATGTGAACATATTTAATTATTTTAAATATTCAGTGATAATTTCATGTATTTCAAGTACTATTTTCTGAGATCCCAAGGTTGCAGTGGTGTATATTGCCACCTATTGATCATTTTAGGAACTATAGTTTCCATAGACAATAACTTTCAAGAGACTAAGTCAAATGTGCCAGCAAATCTGTTAAACAATTATATTGCAGTTTTTAAGAACATTGTTTCATTTTACAGTCAGATGTGCCTTTCAGCTTTTATGTTAATAATCACGATTCTTTTATATTAATTCGAGCTGCCTCAGAACACGCGACTTGATGTTTTAACATTGCTATGTCTAGACCTGCATTCAGCTCAATATAGACTGCTAACTCAGCTCAAACAAGCTAACTGAAAGCAGGTGGGGCCCAAATAGAACTTTTATAATCGCTGAACTAGTCACTTTGTCGAGATTAGCGAAAGGCATGCACACTTTTTTAAAGCCTGAATTGATTTGGGTTTCCAGAACAGTCAACTATACTTTCTGGTAAAAGTCAAAAGCTCTCTGGAATCACTTGTAGAAGCCAGTCTGATAAGTTGCACTTTGTGGAATTGAGTAGAATTATGCTGATGTGGAAAGATAGAAAAGTAAATGAAATGTAAAAAATCAATGTCAAATATCCAAGCTTGCCTATATGTGTTCAACAGTAGCTCCTTGCTAAATAAAGATCTTGCACTCGTCAATTCTGTGTTAATAGCCATATACGTTGCTCAGAGTTCTTATAAATCAATAATCCCCGAGTGACATGGGTTTTATGTGCTTTTAGTTCAAAACAGCGTGCTCAAAGAAGTTGGTGATGATCGAGATCGTCCAAAGTTAGGCAAGGAGGCTGTAGAACAGCCTCAGATAAAGGTCCCAATGGAACCACTTGAAGAAAGGAATGGCAAAGGCGAGGAAGCGCAGCTGGATCGTCCTGACCAAGGTACTGCATGTTGTGGTTGTATGAGAATTCACATTGAGTTGAAATTGAGGATTTTACTATTTATAGACTGACCGCGTGGTTATTTTATTCTTGACGTCAATGCAAAATTGTATTTGCTCCATCGCTGAACTGAAGAACAAGGCAGCCTCTATTTGTCCTTGTTCTTTTATCAGCGTTCTGCAAGCTGATCTTGGACACTTACAAAAGTGGCTCAGGGATCATTTCCATTTTCCTCCTTTTGCAGAGGAACGTTCCATGCTCTAGCATAGCACGTATTCAGATTCCACTTTGCATTGATTCTCCATTTTAAAACTTGGGCTAGCTTAAAGGTATCACTTGAGAAAAGGCTTGTAACGCAATGAAAGAAATGTCTTGAATAAATCAAAATTCCAGTTAATGTTTATTCCACTGGTGATCAGTGGAATAATTTTTAAAAATAATTTTTTAAATTTAATTTAAATGTTTTTAATGAGATAGTGTATTGACAGTAGTGTAGCTTGTATAGTTTTTCAATGCTATTAGCTGGTTATTTAATTTTTTCACAAATTATTAATTCCCAACAACTTCTGGGGACACATTTTGGCTTGAGGTCTGTTCATCGTCTGAGCTCAAATTTGTTTTTTTTTGATCCACTAAGTAACATCACTGGACTGGCCAGCTTGTTTTATGGATGAGCTCTATAAGTTCTCTACATTGGCGAGATTTATGAATATTATTGGAATCAAATCAATTAAACACCTTGCTTTCGAGTTCACTGAACCCACATTGACCAAGTGGAATTAGTTGGCAGCTTACATCTTTGTGGTGTGTCTGACTGGAACCAGAAAAGCACAAATATGGTATATTTTCATCAATCATGATTATACACAACTCTTAGAAACCATAACTTATCAGCATTGCCCGTGGAATGATTTGGAGGGAAGAATTGAATGATGAAAACCTTCCAAAATGAACGATAAATACATTTTCAAAGTTATAACTGAGTGGGAGCGTTTTTTAAACAAAACAAATTCCCAGGTGCTATTTGTAAGTTGTTGAAGAATACTTTGAATTTGTATCTGCCTTTTTTTTCCCCACATTATTTTTATTTCCAGGTGTTGCTCATCCAGTGGGAGAGGCTCATCGGCATGAACCGCCTATCCCACATGATAAAGTAATTGTCGATGAAGGAAAGGATGGTGACGAGTCAAATGAAAAGATGAAGGCCAAGCAGCCAAATGATGGAAAACGAGAGGTGAAAAACAATTTTGATGAAGAGATGAAAGAATTGGAAAAGGAGAAAATGGCTAACCCTGGATTGAAAGAACGGGGAAAAGAAATTGACAGCAACATCAACGATGCTGGGAATGCTCCAGAGATTAATTCCAAACAAAAGGACCAGCCAGGCAAGATGGAACCTGGGATGCATGTTCATGATGCAGTACCTCAACCAGGTGCAGCATTGCAACAGCAAAAGTTGAATGATAACCGTGGCAAAGTTCCTGGAGAAGAAGATTCAGTGATTCATAATCCAGAAGAGAATGTAGAAAGTAGGAAGAACAAAGAGTTGGAAAATGGTAAGCTGCACCTGATGGGATCTAAAACCCTGGTGGGTACCAGAGTGGATCCTGCAAATGGTACTTTTTGCAGAGAATGGATATTGAGTCCTGTGGCAGGGGCATTGATCAAGTGAGCCACTTTGCCTTGGTTGGTCACCAAGCTTGTTCTCTTGGGACTGCACCCAGCCAGGTAAGCGTTCCATCACACTGAGCTTTTGAGGTGGTGAATAAGCTTGGAGAGACTGAGAGGGTAAGCCACTCGAGCATGCAACCTCTGCTCTGCTGCTTTATTGCAATGTTGATATGGCTGGTCAAGGTGACCACGTCCAAGATGTTGACGATAGGTGACTTAACGATGATTGCTGCTACTCTTACTCCTCCTCCTTCTCCCTCCTCGCCATGGTGCAGTGATTTCCCTGATATCTAACTCTCCTTAAACTGAAATCTGCACTCGCTCTTAACTCCCCTTCATGCAAAGCCATGGGAAATCAACTGGTATATTTAAAAGAAATTGCAGCAGCCTGTCTTGGCTTTCAGTGTTCCTATTTGGGCTGTGCTAATTGAATTAATCCATTCATCTAATTATTTCCTGCAGAAATTGGGCATTGCCTTTTAATGATAGCTGGCTTTTCTTTGACCAAAAGTATTTAGTATCCGACCTGATAGCAGAAATGGTTTTCTACCTTAATTTGCATGACTTAAATTTCCGCTATGCAGCTAACGTCAGCAAACTGGCATCCTTTATTAAGTCTTGGTTAATCTCTCTGTGGTCGGTCAAAAAACTGAAGTTGTGGTGGTGGGGGGAGAAATACTTGATTCAGCCTACCTACTGTGGCGATGTTGAAAGGGAATAACAGTATAATGTCAATACTGTTCTCTACGTTTTTATGAACGGCGTTTTTATGTCGTCTTTATCATATTTCTGGCATCAGTAGCACATGTGGGCAGCACGGTAGCATTGTGGATGCCAGGGTCCCAGGTTCGATTCCAGCTTGGGTCCCTGTCTGTACGGAGTCTGCACATCCTCCCCGTGTGTGCGTGGGTTTCCTCCGGGTGCTCCGGTTTCCTCCCACAGTTCAAAGATGTGCAGGTTAGGTGGATTGGCCATGATAAATTGCCCTTAAGTGTCCAAAATTTCCCTTAGTGTTGGGTGGGGTTACTGGGTTATGGTGATATGGTGTTGACCTTGGGTAGGGTGCTCCTTCCAAGAGCCGGTGCAGACTCGATGGGCCGAATGGTCGTCTTCTGCACTGTAAATTCTATGTTGAGACTGTCATCCGTGTTATGCCTTTTATATGTCTGTCAATTTTCATCCCAATTCATCCCAACTTTCTCTTTAAAATTCACCAGACAAATTGCACGGAAATGTCTCCATAATTTCCATTCCAGCACATTCCACTGACAAATTCAATACAGTCTCATCTAAATTTTCGTTTTTAAAAAGTTGTGAATTATATTTTGGCCACCACAGGAAAGTCACTAATATTTGTAGAGAAGCGCTATCTAGCGACAGAAAAATTGGAACGACAGACTAATGGCTAGAATATCTGGCCAGATCTTGCATACCAGTTTTATATTCACTGCACTGAATTTATGAAGGACGTTGAAGCCCTCTAGTGTTTGGAAATTGTTCTTGCAATTGACTAGGGAGAAAAAAACAAATACTGTAATAACTATTATTTTAGACAGATTCGTGTTCTAGTGCTGTTCTAACCCAGAGTTGTGTCATTAACATGATCACCCTGCCCCATTAAGGTAACAAGAGGGATTTGCCCGGCCTGGAAAATGTTGGTGCAGCTGAAGTGCCACAATCGCATATCCGTGATGTGAGGGACAGTGAAAATGCAGTTTTAGAAGAAAAGCAAGATGGAAAGCCAGCTGAAGGAGGAGAGGGTGAGTTGCGGCAGAAAGTAGGTGGAGTGCCAGATTTGTAAAAAAAAAGATATTGAAATACTTTCTGGTTATGGTGCAAGTACAATAGCCATTGTCTCAGTTGTCCTCTAATCCGTCTGTCTCTCTCTCCCTCCACGGGCTTCCTTTACCAGTCTTTTAAGAAGTACTTATCAATGGAACATCGCTGCTCTTTTGTTAAAACTGCGCTTTCATGACATAGGTTGTTTTAGTTCATAATTGCACAACACAATGAAGTGACTTGTGAAAATCTCTGGCCTGCAGCATATTTCACGTGCACAAGGAGCAGAATGCACTTCACTAATCAATCCAGTATGTGGCTTTCTCCGTTCTGAATCGTAACTCAACAGAGCTGAACAAGAAATGAAACTGAAAGCTCAGTTCCAAAGTCGTACTGCAGAGTTAATTTGCATGTGTTGAATTATTCTATCCATTTTGGGTCTTTACCTTTTCTGATTTAAAACCCACACCTGCCATGCACCTTTATTATTTTAAGTGATGTGGTCCACAGACTGGCAATTTGCAGGCAGAGAGTGTGTGTTCTTTGCTGTAGAATAATATCTATAGTTTGGTTGCTGTGAGGAATCATAAATATAACCCCATTTCTAGCCATATCTTGAAACAACATATTATAATCATCCCACCAGATTAACTGAGTGGGCAGCATGTACTCTCCTGTGAAATGCTGATGAATTTCTTACATTGTATTATTAGGCCTTGAATTAAATTTAAGACATAATGTTAACATGCTTGTATTCTCTCTCTCTCTCTCTCTCTCTCTCTCTCTCTCTCCTTCCACACCCACCCACCCTCAAACAAAAAGGGAATAAAGAACAATTGCACTTTATGTGCAGATCAACTATGATCAAACTGCAAGGCCAAAAAGGAAAGAGGGCCTATTCCCATGTTTCTAAAAGCTATCTAATTTATAAATTATGCATAAATTTATAATTGAACAATTGTGTAGGTTTAAAAGTGTAGAGCAAAAACACGGCTATCACTTTTTCTGGAAAAATGCTGATTTTGTGTTGACCCTTTTTCCAATGTAGATGGTGAGAAACATATGGATCATATAGTTCTACTGAATGTGATTAAAGAACAGCAGGAACAGCAGAAGCGGCTTTTAGATCAACAGGAGAAACTGTTAGCTGTTATTCAGGAGCAACATAAGGAGATCCACCAGCAAAAGGTGGATGATGAAGACAAAGGACAGCAGGGTAAGAGTCACGAACATAGAACAAGACTAAGAAATGCTTTATCATGAGAATCACTACTTCAATGGAGAAATTCATCGAGCATTCCTCAATCTTTGGATCACATTTGCTGATTTATTTAATGTAAGGGAACAAGGTTGAGACAAACCATTCAACTTCTTCATTGATGTCACACTTGCCAAAGTTGCTTAATATTGTAAAGAGGAAGTGGTAGATTCCACAGCATTGGAAATCAAAAGTCAAATTTACTAGGTACTGGAATACATTTGCCCATAACTTCCTGGCTCCCAAGCATCAAATCTGGGGATACACCCCAAAGATGTGCTGGGAAATCCCTCTGGGACGTTCCAGGTCAGGATTTACCCAGCAATTGTTCAGAAGCACAAACTTCCCTGAAAAATTGTGCTGCGAGTCATCTGACAAAGCGATTTGAATCATTAACATTGGATGGCTCTGCCAGTGTTACACTAATAGCTACTCTGAAAGAAGCAGAAGAAATAAAAACACTTCTAACTTCAGCATAACAATTTTAAAGATCCAGACTGAGCTCCCAAGGGATCGCCCGCACCCCCACCGCCTGCCCAACACCCTCGTGATGCCTGACCCCTCTGCCCATGTCCAAACCCCCACATCCCATCTGCTTGCCTTAGACACTTACTTCTTCCTGGCCTGTTGTTTTTAATTGGGCCTTTAAACTCACCTGCTTTACAGCAGTTAATGCTGTAAAGAGGAGGGCGGAGCCTCCTTTGCTCCACTTCTTATACATTTCGGCGCTGGAGCCGAGGACCTGCTATACTGCCTGGATCGCACCCTGCCTGAGATGGGAACGTCGGGCGAGGCAGGCCCTTAAGAATTTTAGTCCAGGTAAGACGATACAGAGTGGCAATCTGACGCTGCTGATCACTCGGAGGAAGTTATGGTTCATTGTAATACAATATATTTTCATTTAAATAATCGGCCATTAGTGTGTGATCTTTTTAGAACAGACATGAAAGAGATGATGGAATTTGCAGTATATTATTAGCTTGCAATTATATATTGCCCATGTGCATTCACTGACCATTTTCTGTAAAAAAAAAGAGAAAGGTAATCATTGATATTTGATAAATTACAATAAGTACACTGAACTCGGAAGTTTATTGCAATCAGTCTAATTTAAGTGGCATCTTAAAATATATAGTGATAATGCTAGCAAGAATATTTCTTAATTATTGGCCAGCCGTGTTGCATAATGTGGTTTACCATCCGTCCATTATCATAATTTCTCGCCCATCGTTTGTCATAACCATCACATCAAGATAACCATGGAGGGAAACATTAGTATTTTGTAACATTATGACTGCTCATATCGAAGTATCATACACATATTACCTTAGTTCTTTTTGAACAAGATGTATTTGAAATGTCTTGTGGTAGCTTCCAACATTTTAACCTTTTTTGATTGCTTCACAACTTTGCGGTATGCTCCATCTTTAGCTGTCGTTTGAGCTAATCAAATATGCACCAGTTATCTGCTCACGTGATCAGGAAGCATTTTCAGTTAGTGGCATAATTTTAAGCAATAGCTAGGTAATGGATATACCTGTAATGGAACTACTGTATAAAGGAATAGTTTGAAAACGTAACCCTTTTGTCTGAGTAGATGTTATTTAACCACTGGGGTTTGCCGAAGCTACACATGACTAAAAAATGAAAACATTAGGTTTGTTTTTGGGAAAGCAAACCATTTGTAACAAATTTTCTGAAGGTGTAAGCGGATAGTGGATGATAAAAATGAAAGGAATCATGAGTACATGTGAATATGTTTGAAAAGTTCCTGTAAAAGTACCGTAAAATCTTACATGACCCATCTGTACCAATCAACTGAGGCTCTCCAGGGCAGCACGGTGGCGCAGTGGTAGCACTGCTGCCTCACGGCGCCGAGGTCCCAGGTTCGATCCCGGCTCTGGGTCGTTGTCTGTGGGGAGTTTGCACATTCTCCCCGTGTTTGCGTGGGTTTCACCCCCACAACCCAAAGATGTGCAAGGTAGGTGGATTGAACATGCTAAATTGCCCCTTAATTGGAAAAAATGAATTGGGTACTCTAAATTTAAAATAAACTGAGGCTCTCAAATGGTTGAACTAATTAAGTGCTGCTTCCCCAGACGCCTCCTGAAATCTTCAGCCATTCGTTGCTGTTTTAAGCTGCACCTGAAATTTTCACACCAGCCAACTCTCAACACCCTTAACACAATAGTCTCATGTTGCCCAGGAGTCGGTATGTACGAGCTAGTTCTGTATTCATTGGAAGGGACAAAACCGGAGAGGATCGGCAACCTGAAATTCTTGCTGTCACAGTACATCACTGGACGAATCTTGGACCCAGTTGTTTATTAGTGACATTGATGAGGAATCAAAATATACTTTTAATTTTCCCCCCAATCTTATCCACTTTTCCTGCACCTTTCTCCTCTTTGCTTCCCCTTTCCCCTCCCCCACATCTACAGTTCATCCTCTGATGTTAGTTTCCCTGCTGTTAGACCTTTCACATCTTTTGTCCTCTCTGGGGACTGCCATTAGCACACTTTCCCCTTGGTTTCTGTGGCCATTAGCACCCGGTTTCCCTGGGTTTCTGTGGCTATGACTCATCTTTCATTCTCACTCCACAGTATAAATATTTCCCACTTTCACTGTCTGTTAGCTTTGACAAAGAGTCATCGGACTCTAAACGTTAGCTCTTTTCTCTCCCTACAGATGCTGCCAGACTTGCTGTGATTTTCCAGCATTTTCTCTTTCGTTTCAGATTCCAGCATCCGCAGTAATTTGCTTTTATCCAGTGAGGAATCATAATTGTCTGTTATTTGCAGCTGTATAAAAATTGACCAGATGTGTTGAGGTTTTATCCACAGCTTTATTCCTGAAGCAGATGGGTGTTTGGTAGCATGCTGTATTAGAAAATGTTAGTAATGTGTACAGGTACAGTCTTTTTAAGCTGGTTCAATGCTAAACTGCCGAGAATCTCCACAATGTAAGATTGTCATTGTTGAGGCAAAAGGTTTTGTTTGGCCCAAAGGAATAATGCGGATCTGGAATGTACTAATGCTGTTATTTGGAGTATTGTACATAATTCTCCGTGTTTATAAACAAGTATTCACAGGAAGGCTACAAGGCAATCCTACTTGAGGGTCGGTTAGATCAGTTGGCTGAGCGGCTGCTTTGTGATGCAGAGCGACGCCAACAGAGGAGGTTCAATTCCCCTATGGGCGGAGGTTATTCATGAAGGTCCCGCCTTCTCAACCTTACCCCTCACCTGAGGTGTGTTAACCCTCGGGTTAAATCACCACCAGTCAGCTCTCAAAGGGGAGAGCAGCCTATGGTCCCTCTGAGATGGTGGCAACCTTTACAGTCCAAAAGACTTCTGGAGACGTATTTTCTCCCTTGGGAAAACCGATGGGAGGTTCAAAGCTATGGATGGATTAGTTTATTGTCACGTGTACCGAGGTACAGTGAAAAGTATTGTTCTGTGTGCAACTCAAGCAGATCATTCCGTGCATGAAAAATAATAGGGCAAACATAAAATACATAATGTAAATACATAGACACAGGCATCGGGTGAAGCATATAGGAGTGTAGTACTACAAAGTAGAGAAGATGTGTGAAGAGATCCGTTCAGTCCATGAGAGGGTCATTAAGTCGTCTGGCAACAGAGGAGAAGAAGCTGTTTTTGAATGTTAGTGTGTGTTCTCAGACTTTTATATCTCCTGCCCGATGGAAGAAGTTGGAAGAGTGAGTAAGCCAGGTGGGAGGGGTCTTTGATTATGCTGCCTGCTTTCCCCAGGCAGCGGGAGGTGTAGACAGAGTCAATGAATGGGAGGTGGGTTTGTGTGACAGACTGGGCTGTGTTCACGACTCTCTATAGTTTCTTCCGGTCTTGGGCTGAGCAGTTGCCATACCAGGCTGTGATGCAGCCAGATAGGATGCTTTCTATGGTGCTTCTGTAAAAGTTGGTAAGAGTCAATGTGGACATATACCAAATTTCCTTAGTTTCTTGAGGAAGTATAGGTGCTGTTGTGCTTTCTTGGTGGTGGCGTAACGTGGCTAGTAAGAAACTGAGCTAAATTTAGGTCAACTAATATTGTAAACTTGGAGAATAGACTGCCATCAAGTGCCATAAATACTGAATCTGTTGACTGTGCCATCATATAACTTACCAGATTTCCGGATAAAAGCAGAGCTGGGAATGAAATAGACATTTCTAAGAATAAATGTGGAATTGTGTAGAGCTGTGTCAGTTATTTTCTCATGCCTTGGCTTTTGTGTGTTCCTGTAAAACATGTGCATTACCTTTCCTTTTTTGTTTTGTTTATGTCTATAGGCAATGAACAGACAGGTGAAGAAAATGAAGATCATGTGAAAAATGTTGACTCTATGAATGGGCAGAAGGCAGAGAAACCTAATGTCATCAATGCTGTTTCCTGGGGTGATGCTCCTAAACCTGGTCAGGATCTACCAGTTGCTGACCACCAAAAGGATGGTATTGAACCTAAAAATGCTTTGCAGAAAGCTCGGGGAAATGTACCAGAAAACCAGAATCATGCTCGAGACTCCAGACAGGGTGGTGAAGTTGAAGTTAATGTTGAAGCTCACCAAGTTTTCCCACACAATAGAGACAATTTTAAAGAAGTCATCCAAAAGGTTGGGTCTTCAAACCTTCTCTCAAAAGGCAGGGATGGTGAAAGGGTGCTGTCACAACATGATGCCGAAGTCCCAAAAGTTATTCTAAATGATGGAGAAAAATCTGTCCGAGAACATAGACTTAAAAATGCAAATGCCCCCTTGGAGAACGAGGTCAAAGTTCAAAGGGAAGGACCCGTTGCTGGAAATAGAAATCCAAATGTCCCAGGTAACGGGGCCAAAGTCGCAAAGAACTCTGAAGATCTCGGTATTAAGACAAAATCAAAGGATGAAGTTAATAAGATTGAATCTGAAATTGAGAACAAGCCTTTAAAAGCTGAACAAGTACAAAAACCTGGGAGTGATGAGAAGAATGAGAAAGTGAAAGTTGGGGCTGGAGATACATTTCAGGAAAAGCCAGGTAGACACATTGAAGACCAGAACAAAAAGATCCACTCAGATGTGAATGCAGATAAAGTTCCCAAAAATCAAGGAGAAAATCTTATCGACAGAGGACAAGAGCCTGATGTAAGGAAATTTGAGGAAGATCCAATGAAAAGTCAGAGAAAAGAGCAGGTTTTAGATGAAAACATTGACCGTCAGCATGTAGACCCAAATGCACCACTGAAACACAAGGAAGGGGACCCCAACCAAAAGAATGGTGAACCATACAAAGATTTGAAACTTGATGGAGGTGGTGACCTTCGTAGAAGAAAGAGAGACCTAAGGTCAAATATGGATGAAGGCTATCAAGATGACAACGGTAGATTGATCATCAGCCTTGATCCAGTGCCAAACTTTAAAACCGATAATCTCCGAAGTGCACTGGCGAGTCAACTTAAACAGGCAGCCGGAGCATCATTCCAGATAGTTCAGAGTCGCAAGATAAAGCAAGTGACAGATATAGAAAAAGATACGTGATTCAACTAACCTGTTTTCCAACCCATTGCATTTCCAGAGGAAGCCTATTTGAAGTTTGAATAACATGTCTCCTGGATGGTATTAAGCTACCTTGGTGTCCTATATGCAGCTAGTACAGTGTCACGTCTGCATTGCATTGTCTGAACAAATTCCACTTTAATCAGATCAATTCAATAGGACTTCAAGATGAATTCTGAAATAACAGTCCAAAAGAATTCCGAGAAAGACAAATAACTATCAGAATTTAGTTACCTGCTGAAATAATGGATATTCTACAAGCAGATTAACCAGTAACTATCTGTGAAGCTCAGTATACTACTTGTACTGAAAAGCTTGTTACCATAAAGCATTGCACATCCAGGAAATTGTAAAGGAAGTGTCTGTGAATTACAGGAAACGGCAGTTCCTGTCATTCTGTGCATCTGCAACCAGAAGCCACCAAGAATGAATGAAAATGACTTTGCTGTTGGGATTCTGGCAGTTAAATGTACCTTTGATTGTATGAACGTCTGTTTCAAACCTTGGAAATGCCATTACTGGTGTCTTTTTCCTCTCAGGGCAACATGCTGTTTCGCTGTAAACAGGCGCTTTTGTTGTATGGATTTTGAAATGGTTGTTCATTAGGGCAGTTGATTGTATATTTTAATGTAAAGATTTATAGTTACTGCCTAATTTGTTTACATGTGTGCACGAGAAAACTAACTCCTAGATCTACACGTAATGGCTGATATTTTCAAAATTTAATTTCAAACATTTAAATTTTTCCTGCTAAAATAAACCAATTCAGCACCTTACGCATTCTCTTGCTGTATTAATTCTAAGTAAGCACATTGAATTTTACTGTAGTTGCACCTATAGTAATTTTGACACTGTGAACCCTGACTAAATTATTTGACGTGATTTTTTGCACATTGTCTCTCATGAACTGTTAAAGATTCAATATTTAATTGTGGCCTTTTAGTTAATCTCTTTGTACAGTGTGCTCATAAGCAAAACTGTAGGTCACCTGTAAGCCCACAAAATTGAAACTAGTTAAGACCCAGTATACTTTTAAATCTAGAATAAGATTCTCTACACAGTGGTTTCTCCCCTCCCCCGGTCATTTGTACAACACATTTTTATTAATATTTTTATAAAGAATTAACTTTTTAAAGTTGCCCTTATAAATTAACCTCCGTCTGGCTGCCATTATTAATTGTAGTTTGAAAACTTCTCAAATCTGACTGACCACGAGATTCCATGAGACTGACCACAGCTATCCAATAAAAATATATAGCAATTTAAGTGTCAGTGATAGTGATAGAACATCAACTGTTCACATAAGCGTAAGGGCAGCAAGGTGGCTCAGTGGATAGCACTGCTCCCTCTCAACACTATGGACTCGGATTCAATTCCAACCTTTTGGTGACTGTGTGGCATTTGCATGTTCTCTCCGTGTCTATGTGGGTTTCTTCTGGGTGTTCCAGTTTCCTCCCAAAGATATGCAGGTTAGGTGGATTGGCCATGCTAAAGAATTGCCCCTTAGTGTCCCCAGATTTGCAGGTTTGGTGGGGTTATGGGAATCGGGCAGGGGAGTGGACCTAGGTAGGGTGGGTGCTCTTTTAGATTTAGTTGGGCTGTTCAAATAATTCCATGCTGCTGGTGCCACTGAATAATTCCCACTTGGAGATCTCCCATAGATGTAATTTAGTAGTGTATTAAAAAACAAATTACGACCATCTAATGTTGAAAGTAGCCAGTTTATATGAACTCTGCACACTTGTAAATAATAGTATTAAAGCATATAGTATGATGTGTTCTCTTGTGTGGCTTGGAATAGGCAGTAGTTTTTCAATTTGAGGACTGTCTTTGTCAGAATATCAATTTTATTTATGAAAATTGATCAGGACTGAGTACTTGGTTATTGTAAATACCCAAATTATTGTGGCCTAAACGTAGTCACTATTTTTGCAAATATTTTTAGGCTATTGACTTCCAATGATTCTCAACTGTCTAGCACATCACCAAATCATAAACATAACTATTGGCTGAATTTGTCTTGGAAAAAAAATATTTGCGTCCTATTCATATTTAAGTTTTGTAATAGCTGGTATCTGGTTGCTACCAGTGCCCTAAGGGATCAAAGGTTAAAATCATCCATGCACCAATTACTTTTATTTCTGCCTCATTTTAAATGTAATTTAAGTTGATACGTGTTTTTCTGCATTTATCTTCCAGAAACATTGCAAAACTGTAGAGCATCTGTTGTTATCATCAGACAATTAGTTAGTTTACTTCTAAATGAAACTGTATTCTGCACCATCTCAATAAAGAGGATGAGTCTGCACTTAGACCCTGACTTATGCTGCTTAAGCTACCTGATGGGAGATGAGCAGACACTGTATTTAATGCCTTAGCCTCTGGAACTCCTTGTTTCCTGTAGATAAGTGCCTGAGTTCCACTTGATGCCTTCTCTCAAGATCCAGCCAAGTCTTGTGAACCCATCACGTGGGAGTGTAAACTATACTTCTTACTGCAGAATTCAATAAGTGCTGAAATCTGATTCCCAAATGGTTCCTGGTATTTGTGATTGAAATGTCTCAGATTATTTATCCCCTTTTCTTTAACCTTTTTGCTATTTAAGTGTTTTATTGCTTTCAAAATGCTGTATTGGGTTAAAACAATAATGAAGACATTGATCAAATCAAAAGTTGAAGGGCAAAACTTAAAGCCAGTTTGTTACCTCACCTGAATTTGATAAAGTTTAGATTGCGTTTTTCCCAATCCTCTTGAAAGATGCTTACATTTTCATCCAACCATGCTTTTTAGAATTGCATATAATTTACTGTACTTTATATTAAGAGCTTTCTCCAAATGCTTGTAGTTAGGTCCAGTGTGAAATCGCAGCATCACTTGAAGCTGCATTCCTTTGTCAAGTTGATTCATCCTAAATCAGGATTTTTCTACAACCAGTCATCAAATTTAGTCCAAGAACCTGCAAAATAAAACCGGATAATGAAGGTGGACTAAGCCATTGGCAGTTTAAGATGGGGATAACATACTGATGAGCTCACTCTTAAAATAACATTCCAAATGAATATTAGCTACAGACAGAAAATGAAATGCAGATGCGCTCTGTATTCTGTCCTCCTGTTGTAGATGGTTGGTTTAACAATAAAGTGCAATTAATAAAAACATCTTGCCTGGAGTTTTCTTTTTTGTATTTCATGGGAATGTTGCTTTAGGATAAAAGCAGACTTGTCGCAAAAATGTCACTGTGTTATCACCAGAAGAACTCTGGTTCATTCAGCAATTTTTATTCAATTAATTTGTAGTGTAAGAATGACATACAAACAGCCAAATGTGGAATAAATCATATACTATTCATAGTGTTGATCATATACAAGTCATAAACTATGCATTTTCATCCATATATTTCTAGCTAGTCTATAATCAAACATCACTGAAAATTTTAATGATTTGAAAGTCATGTTTCCTGGATTCTCCATATCCATATTTGAAAATACAATAAAAACAAAACCATCACTTCCGGTTGCGGCTATGCCTAGGTCGGTTGCACGGTTGGCAGCTCCCGACGACAACGGACTTTTGGGCCCTTGTACGGAGCTCCAGCAGCACTTGGATGACGATTCCCGGTGTGGGAAGGAAACAGTGAAGGTCCCCCAGCACTGTATGGAGTGGACCAGGAGTGGGGTAGTCAAAAAAGCGGCTTTGGAGAAGAGAGGAGAATGGGCGCGAAAAAGCAAGATCGCGGATCAGGCAGCGTGGGCCTAGAGGTCACGGGAGCAGCAGGAGTTTCTTAGGAGCTGCTTCACTGAGCTAAAATTGGCGATGCTGGCCCCTACGAAGGCTTCTATTGAAAGGTTGCTGGAGACCCAGAAGATGCAGGGGACGGTGATCAAGGAGGTGCAGCAAAAGGACTCTGACAACGAGGATGAGATTTTGGGCCTGGCGGTTAGAGTGGAGGCGCACGAGGCCCTGCATAAGAGATGGCAGGAGAAGCTGGAAGACCTTGAAAATAGGTCAAGGAGGCAGAACCTGCGGATTCTGGGTCTCCCTGAAGGTGCGAAGGGGTCGGATGCTGGTGCATATGTGACCACGATGCTGGGACCACTGATGGGCGCTGGGGCCTTCCCGCGGCCCCTGGAGCTGGACGGAGCGCACAGAGTCCTGGCAAGGAAGCCTAAGGCGAACGAATTGCCGAGAGCTATGGTGGTAAGGTTCCACCGCTTCACTGACAAGGAGTGTGTCCTGTGATGGGCAAAGAAGGAGCGAAGCAGTAAGTGGGAGAACTGTGAGATCCGTATTTACCAGGACTGGGGTGCAGAGCTGGCCAAGAGACGTGCGGGATTCAACCGGACCAAGGCGGTCCTCCACAGCAAAGGGGTGAAGTTCGGGCTGCTACAACCGGCGAGGCTGTGGGTCACGTACAAGGACCAGCACCATTATTTCGATACGGCGGATGAGGCGTGGACTTTTATTAAGAACGAGAAGCTGGACTTGAACTAATGGACTGCTGTATGTTGTTGGGGCACTCCGGTGGGGCGGTGGAGGCTGGGGGGACGGTGTTGGTTTTCCCCCGTGTCTTTTTTTTGCCCCTTTGTTCTGGGCCCTCGAGGTTCTGGGTCTGTTTGCAGTGAGGACGGGCCGGACAGCGAGTTGGGGGGGGGGGGGGGGGGGGGGGAGAGGGGGAGTCTCTCATCGTTGGGGATAGTACCTAAAGTTTGTTTGAGCTTTTCTTTCTTGACACACGGGAATAAGAGTGGGGGGGGGGGGGGGGGGCTCTCTCTCCTTCACTTGGGTGGGTGGGTGGGGGAGGGAGGTTGGAGACCTGAAGAGGGAGCCAACAGTGGAATTGGAGGTAGAGGCGGGAGCGGCCAGGGTCAGCATGAGTCAGCTGACTTACGGGAGAGCACTTGGGGGGGGGGGGGGGGGGGGGGGAGGAAATAAGAGAAGTGGGGTTAAGCGGATGCTTGACTTGGGAGAGGGGGATCGCGGGGGGGGGGGGGGGGGGGTGTGTGGATGGGATGGTGCTTTGCTGGCTGTAGAGGAAGCAACTTTCGGAGTCAAAGGGGGAGCCTCCGGCTCGGGGGCTGGAGTGTGCGGGAGACGCGGGCACGTGGCTGGCCTATAAAAGGGGATGGTTAGTCGGCGCGGGGGGGGGGGGTAATTAACCCTCCAACCAGGCTGATCAGGTGGAACGTGAGGGGCCTGAATGGGCTGGTCAAGAGGCCCATGTATTCTCGCACTTGAAGGGGCTAAAGGCAGACGTAGCCATGCTACAAGAAACACATCTGATGGGTGGGGCAGGTATTTCACTCTGGGCTGGATGCGAAGACCGGGGGGTCGCAATCTTGGTGAGCAAACGGGTGGCATTTGAGGTGGGGGGGGTATATTATGGTGAATGGCAAGCTGGAGGGCCCGGGTGGTGCTAGTGAATGTGTATGCCCCGAATTGGGACGATGAGGACTTTATGATGCGAATGTTGAGTAAAATTCCAGATCTGGTCCTGGACCCGGCATTGGACCGGTCCAGGTCTAGATCGGGTAAGAGGCCGGCAGCGGCCAAGGTCCTGAGGGGGTTCATGGACTAGATGGGTGGAGTGTACCCATGGAGATTCGCTCGGCCAAGGGCGAAGGAGTTTTCTTTCTTCTCCCATGTCTACAAAGTGTACTTGTGGATTGATTTTTTTTTCTCGTGGTGAGCAGGGCGCTAATCCCGAGAGTGGAGGGGGTAGAGTATTCAGCCATCGCGGTCTCAGACCATGGTCCGCACTGGGTGGAGTTGAGGCTGGGGGCGGAGAGAGGCCAACGCCCTCTATGGAGACTTGACGTAGGACTATTGGTGGATGAGGAGGTCTGTGGGTGGATTGGATTGGATTGGATTTGTTTATTGTCGCGTGTACCGAGGTACAGTGAAAAGTATTTTTCTGCAAGCGGCTCAACAGATCATTCAGTACATGGAAGAAAAGGGAATTAAACAAAATTCAAGAAAATACATGAGAATACATAATAGAGCAACACAAGATATACAATGTAACTACATAAGCATTGGCATTGGTTGAAGTAGTGTTAATGAGGTCAGTCAATAAGAGGGTCATTTAGGAGTCTGGTAACAGTGGGGAAGAAGCTGTTTTTGAGTCTGTTCTGTTTGTGCGTGTTCTCAGACTTCTGAATCTCTTGCCCGATAGAAGAAGTTGGAAAAGTGAGTAAGCCGGATGGGAGGGATCCTTGATTATGCTGCCCGCTTTCCCCCAGCAGCGGGAGGTGTAGATGGAATCAATGGATGGGAGGCAGGTTCGTGTGATGGACTGGGCGGTATTCACGACTCTCTGAAGTTCCTTGCGGTCCTGAGCCGAGCAGTTGCCATACCAGGCTGTGATGCAGCCCGATAGGATGCTTTCTATAGTGCATCTGTAAAAGTTGGTAAGGGTTAATATGGACATGCCGAATTTCCTTAGTTTCCTGAGGAAGTATAGGCGCTGTTGTGCTTTCTTGGTGATAGCGTCGACGTGAGTGGACCAGGATAGATTTTTGGTGATGTGCACCCCTAGGAATTTGAAACTGCTAACCATCTCCACCTCGGTTCCGTTGATGCTGACAGGGGTGTGTACAGTACTTTGCTTCCTGAAGTCGATGACCAGCTCTTTAGTTTTGCTGGCATTGAGGGAGAGATTGTTGTCGTTACACCACTCCACTAGGTTCTCTATCTCCCTCCTGTATTCGGACTCGTCGTTATTCGAGATCCGGCCCACTATGGTCGTATCGTCAGCAAACTTGTAGATGGAGTTGGAACCAAGTTTTGCCACGCAGTCGTGTGTGTACAGGGAGTAGAGTAGGGGGCTAAGTACGCAGCCTTGCAGGGCACCGGTATTGAGGACTATTGTGGAGGAGGTGTTGGTGTTCATTCTTACTGACTGTGGTCTGTTGGTCAGAAAGTCAAGGATCCAGTTGCAGAGTGGAGAGCCAAGTCCTAGGATTTGGAGCTTTGATATGAGCTTGGCTAGGATTATGGTGTTGAAGGCGGAGCTGTGGTCAATAAATAGGAGTCTGATGTAGGAGTCCTTGTTTTTGAGATGCTCTAGGGATGAGTGTAGGGCCAGGGAAATGGCGTCTGATGTGGACCGGTTGCGACGGTATGCGAATTGAAGTGGGTCAAGGCATTCCGGGAGTATGGAGGTGATGCGCTTCATGATCAGCCTCTCGAAGCACTTCATTACAACTGACGTCGGGGCCACCGGGCGGTAGTCATTGAGGCATGTTGCCTGGTTCTTCTTTGGTACCGGTATGATGGTGGTCTTCTTGAAGCAGGTGGGGACCTCGAAGTGGAGTAGGGATAGGTTAAAGATGTCTGTGAATACCTCTGCCAGCTGGTATGCGCAGGCTCTGAGTGCACGACCAGGGATCCCGTCCGGGCCCATCGCCTTCTGTGGGTTCACTTTCAGGAAGGCCGATCTGACTTTGGAAACTGTGATGGTGGGTATGGGTGAATTATGGGCTGCTGGGGCACTCGACAGCGGATTGTTGGTTACCTGCTCAAACCGAGCATAGAATGCATTAAGTTCATCGGGGAGGGGTGCGCTGCTGCCAGAGATACTGCTCGGCTTCGCTTTGTAGCCCGTTATGTTGTTTAGTCCTTGCCACAACCGCCGAGAGTCTGTCTGTGACTCTAGCTTAGTTTGACAGTCTCTCTTGGCATCTCGGATGGCTTTGCGGAGGTCGTACCTGGATTTCTTGTATAGGACAGGGTCGTCTGCCTTGAACGTCTCAGATCTGTCCTTCAGTAGGGAGTCAATCTCGCGGTTGAGCCATAGTTTCCGGTTGGGGAACGTACGTACTGCTTTCTTTGGCACGCAGTCGTCCACACATTTGCTGATGAAGTCTGTGACGGTGGTGGCATACTCATTTAAGTTAGTCGCTGAGTTCTTAAATATGGACCAATCCACTGTCTCTAAGCAGTCACGTAAGCGCTCTTCTGTCTCCTCGGACCAGCACTGCACAACCTTCTTAGCTGGATTCTCCCGCTTGAGTTTCGCTTGTAAGCCGGGAGAAGGAGCACAGTCTTATGGTCTGATTTCCCAAAGTGCGGTCGGGGAATGGAACGGTAGGCGCCCTTGTTTTTTGAGTAGCAGTGGTCAAGAGTGTTGTCGCCCCTGGTGGGACAGGAGATGTGCTGGTGGAATTTTGGCAGTACACTCTTGGGGTTGGCTTTGTTGAAGTCTCCGGCCACAATGAACAAGGCCTCCGGGTGTTCTGTTTCAAAACTATCCAAAACTATGTGGTGACCAATGATACAGGGGAGGTTTGTGAGTGTGGTCTGGGAGGCGCTGAAGGCAGTTATCGGGGGGAGCCAATTTCTATCAGGACCCACAGAGAAGAGGGATAGGATGGAGGGGGAGATGCTCAGGGTCGACAGGAGGTATACGGAGTCCTGCGAGGAGGGGCTGCTGAAGGAGCGCCGGAGCCTGAAGGCAGAGTTTGACTTGCTCACCACAGGGAAGGCAGAGGCTCAACTGAGGACGTTACAAGGAGCGGTGTACGAGCATGGGGAGAAGGCAAGTAGGATGCTGGTGCACCAGCTACGGAAGAGAGGCGGCCAAAGAAATTGGGGGAATTAGGAATGGGGGGGGAGGTAACACGGTTCTGAGCTCGGAAAGGATCAATGAGGTCTTCAAAGATTTTTATGGTAAATTATATGAGTCAGAACCCCCGGAGCGGAGGGAAGGGATGAAGCAATTCTTGGACCAACTGAGGTTTCCGAAGGTGGAGGAGGAGCTAGTGGAGGGATTAGGGGCCCCGATTGAGTTGGAGGAATCGGTTAAAGGTTTGGAGGGTATGCAGTCGGGCAAGGCCCCGGAACCGGAAGGATATCCTGTAGAATTCTATAGGAAATTCTCAGCTGTTGAGCCCGCTATTTCTGTGAACTTTCAACGAGGCTAAGGAAAGGGGAACCCTTCCCCGGACGATGTCGCGGGCCTTGATCTCGCTCACCCTTAAGTGAGATAAGGACCCGTTGCAATGTGGCTCCTACAGGCCGATATCGTTCCTTAATGTAGACGCCAAACTGTTGGCCAAGATCCTGGCCACTAGAATTGAGGACTGTGTCCCGGGGGTGATTTATGAGGACCAGACTGGGTTTGTCAAGGGCAGGCAGCTGAACACGAATATGCAGAGGCTCTTGAACGTGATTATGATGCCCTTGGAAGGAGGAGATGCAGAAGTGGTGGCTGCAATGGATGCGGAAAAAGCCTTCGATCGGATGGAGTGGGAGTACCTGTGGGAAGTGTTAGGCCGATTTGGATTTGGCGAGGAATTCATAGGGTGGGTCAAATTACTGTATCAGGCCCCCGTAGCGAGTGTGTCCACGAACCGGCTGCGGTCGGAGTACTTTAGGCTGCATCGAGGAACGAAGCAGGGGTGCCCCCTGTCCCCCGTGCTGTTTGCCCTGGCAATCGAGCCGTTGGCCATGGAGCTGAGGATGTCTAGAAACTGGAGGAGGCTGGTTCAGGGAGGGGAAGAGCATCGTGTTTCACTGTACCCAGATGACCTGCTCCTGTATATTTCAGATCTGGTGGAGGGGATGGGGGAGGTCATCCAGATCCTAAAAGATTTCGGGGATTTCTCGGGGTATAAGTTGAATGTTGGGAAAAGCGAGCTTTTTGTGATCCAGGCGAGGGGCCAGGCAGAGAGACTGGGAGAGCTCCCGAGAGGAGCTTTCGCTACTTGGGCATATTGGTGGCTAAGAGTTGGGATGCCCTGCACAAGCTCAACCTAAAGCGGCTTGTGGATCAGGTGGAGGGGGACATTAAGAGGTGGGACGTGTTACCGCTTTCCCTGGCACGCAGGCTGCAGTCCGTGAAGATGACGGTCCTCCCCATGTTCTTGTTCGTCTTCCGGTGCCTTCCCATCCTCATCCCCAATTCCTCATTCAAGCGGGTGGACAGGATTATCACGGGATTTGTGTGAGCAAACAAGACCCCGCGAGTTAAAAGACTGTTCTTAGAGCGCAGTCCGGGGGGAGGGGGGGGGCTGGCGCTGCTGAACTGCAGCTATTACTGGGCAGCGAATATATCCATGATTCAGAAATGGGTAGTGGGGGTGGGAAGCGGCTGGAGGCGGCGTCTTGCAGGGATACTAGCTTGGCGGCACTGATAACGGCACCGCTGCCGTTCCTGCTGGCACGGTACACCACGAGCCCGGTGGTGATGGCGGCACTGAGGATCTGGAGTCAGTGGAGAAGGCACAGGGGGGAGGTAGGGGCCTCAGTCTGGACCCCAATATGAAACAACCACAGGTACATCCCGGGTAGAATGGACGGAGGGTTTCTAAGCTGGCACAGAGCGGGTATCAAAAGGATGGGGGACTTCTTTATAAATGGGACTTTTGGAAGCCTGAGGGCGCTGGAGGAGAAATTCAGGTTGCCCCCAGGGAATATCTTTAGGTACCTGCAAGTCCGCGCTTTCTTGAAGAAGCAGGTAGTGGAATTTCCGCTGCTACCTTCCCGCAGGATACAGGACAGGGTGGTCTCGGGCATGTGGGTAGGAGACGGAAAGGTATCAGACATATACCAGGAGCTCCAAGAAGCGGAGGGGGCCTCTGCGGAGGAGCTGAAGGGCAAGTGGGAGAAGGAGCTGGATGAGGGCCTGTGCGTGGACGCCCTGGGCAGGGTCAATCCCTCCTCATCCTGTGCCAGGCTTAGCTTGATTCAGTTTAACACCGGGCGCACATGACAGCGGCAAGAATGAGCAAGTTCTTTGGGGTGGAGGATAGGTGTGTGAGGTGTTCAGGGAGCCCAGCAAACCATGTCCATATGTTTTGGGAATGCCCGGCACTTAAAGAATTCTGGCGAGGCTTTGCAAAGGCTATGTCCGAGGTCTTGGACACTTGGGTAAAGCCGAGCTGGGGGATAGTGATAATTGGGGTGTCAGAAGATCCGGAAGTGCAGGAGCCGAAAGAGGCCGGGGTCCTGGCCTTTGCCTCCTTGGTAGCCCGGAGACGGATCTTGTTAATGTGGAGGGATGCAAAACCCCTAAGTGTGGAGACTTGCGTCAGTGACGTGGCTGGGTTTCTAGGTTTGGAGAAGATAAAGTTTGCCTTGAGAGGGTCCTTACTGGGGTTCTCCAGGTGCTGGCAACTGTTCCTTGACTTTCTCGTGGAACGTTAAGTGAGGAGGTCAGCAGCAGCAGCAAACTGGTGGGGAACTGTATGGATTGTGGATAGATTTTTCTTGTAAATGGTAGTTATCCCACCTTGTTTTGTTAAGTTGTTAATTTTTTTGTTTGTTTTTTGTTGCCTTCTTTTAGTAATGGTTTTGTAAAAATTCTGTAAATTGTTGAATAAAATTTTAAAAAACCAAAACGTATTCTGCCCATAAAAATTTGAGTTGCTGGGGTTTTGTTGGGGAGGGTGGGGTGGAGATGATTTCAAAACTCATTTAGATGGTGGGGGGGGGGGGGGGAGTGATTTGTTCACCTTTTCTTGGTATGTTCTCAACGGATCTCACAACTGGTTATTTTCATGAATCCTTGGTCATTTCTCATTGGCGGTTTCAAGCCAATTTTGATTCCTACATTCCCTACTTCACTTCTAATTTACAGCTGTCAAAATTTGCACAAATCAAAAAAAGTTGTAACCACTGAACTATGCAGGAAGGAAGCAGCACATCTCAGATGTTCATTCAATATATATTTTTAATATATATTTATTTATCTTTATGACCATACAGTGAAAAGCACATGGCACAGTATTTAAAAACCAGGACAACAACAACATCAGACAATACATGATGGAACTTGCATTTATACAAGACCTTTCGCAATTTCTGGACATTCCAAAACACTTTCTAGTCAAGCATTCACAGTTGTATAGCAAGAAACATGGCAGATGGATGTGCAAAATTTCCCTCCACAACGAGGGAAGGTGTGGCCCTTGTTTAATGTGTCTTCCATAAAGCAGCACTTCTGACCGTCGAGTATTGCTTCAGTTACTGCGCAGGAATGCCTGCATATGTGATCACGTCTATGGAGTTACTTGACTCCACAACCCTTGCACCAAGACAAGAGTGCTGCCACAGCTAGGGCTGAACACCTAATTCCTGTATAATCTAGAAATATTCTGTACAGACACAGATTTATCAGCAAAAACCTTGACTGTCGTATGGTATTTCTATTATAATTTGTATCCACATTTACTGTGAAAGCAAACAATATAATCTGGTTACCCTGTAGTTGCACCCTTTGCATGTAATGTTCTGCAGGGAAACAATTCTGAAGCTTCAATCGACAAATTTAATCGATAAATATAAACTTATGAAATCAAAAATTAAAACTGCATAACTTCTGAGATGATATGCATAAGCAGTCATGTATATAGTGATAGACAAGACCTCCAACCAGCAGGTGGCAGTAGAGAACAGCCACGTGACATTGTTACCTCAGGGAGTTGGGAGACTGTCTTCATAGTGGGATAGTCACAATTTGTCGTAGCTCTTAGATTATTTATATTAATTAGTACTTTCTGATATTCTTGTGGTTATCTAATCCACGTAATTGTTCAACAATAAAAGTTTAATTAGTCAAGAACTAGATGTTCTTTAGTTCATTTATTCTGACCGGCCAAGCACCAGAACGTAACAAATGGAGTTGAATAATATTCTTGTTTACGAATGTCTTTACTGGTCTTCCAGCCTTGCTCTGCTCGAGAACTACATTTACTCTTGACTCACGTAATTTCGTAAAATATTGACTAATTTTGTTTTCATTATACAAACGTGAATATAATGATATTTTGTGTCCATAACTAATTTCCCGGCTGGCAAAGGTAGAAAATGGGATTGGAGTATGTGCTCTTGCAACCTGACAATTTTGGTGTTGCACAAGTTTCCAGCTGAGAGTGACGAAACCTGCAATATGTTCATCTCTATAGTTGGGCAAAATGCAGTGATATTAGATGACATGCTTGTCCTCTCGATGTGTTTTTCATTGTTTGACTCAAAGAAATACTAGTTGAAAGGTGTGCCTGTTAGGCCTCAGTGTTTTGGTGGTCTAATGGTGGAAAAGGATTTCATTTTTAAAGGCAGAACGTGGCAGAGCCCAGTCACTACCTATTTTCTGTCTCTGCCAACCTATAAATTAGTTGTGCATGGAAGATCTGGGGTTGTTTTATATATATATATATATATATATATTGGACAGAATTGTGAGAGGCTCATAGTCTGTCCAGTTTCCTCCACCTATATTTGAAAACTGTTCAGCATTTAGCCTTTGAAACTCCGTTTATGTCATAGGACATTTATGTCACACTAGCAGATCTTTCACGATTGGGAGGTTACCAAAAATATCTGAATGATGCTGTGGGCAGCAAATCACATTAACTCAAAGTATGCACTTTTACAACAAGGAAGATATAACGTTTATTGTATTACTCGGCTCTAAAGAGGCAGCAGACCTCCGAGCTGGACTGAGGTTAAAAGTGACATTTTCAACAAGAGTGCTTAGCATTCTTGGGAGCAATTACTAATTAATGATATCAAAACAAACCTTTACCAATACGCCTACTCGAGAAGTTAGAATGCAGAACTTTTGCATGGCGAACCAGTGGCCAGAACATGGAACTGCGGGCAGACTTAAAAGAAGATTATTAATAGGAAATTGCAGAGTCGAAGCCAAGTGTATGTGATTGTAAAATGTAACAAAGGACTGAGCCTTCTAAATAAGA
Organism: Scyliorhinus canicula; assembly: GCF_902713615.1. Lineage (NCBI taxonomy): Eukaryota > Metazoa > Chordata > Chondrichthyes > Carcharhiniformes > Scyliorhinidae > Scyliorhinus > Scyliorhinus canicula. The sequence continues at coordinate 26,172,763 of NC_052163.1, forward strand.
AAACCCTATTATGATGCCACCTAAGTCGAGGTGTATCAGCATGAATTTGATTAACTGGGCAATCTCCGTGATAAATGCTGCTAGATGATATGATATACTGGTGGCCAACGGTGAAATATTACCATTCATAAGACTGACATCAGTCGCTTAAGATTTAGTTGCTTGCAAGTTCTACAATAACTCTTTACTGACCAGAACATATCCTTTAATATTGCTGAAAAGAGAGATGTATTGCTGAAGCTTTTTGTTGTGGACTTAACTGGACAGGAATGCCAAATTTCAAACTATCAGAACAATTTGTATTGTTTTATCATTTGAAATTTAGTATTCTTGCATTTATCCTGATGAGCGTAAGACAAAAAGCTTCAACAAAATATCTCTTCAGCAATATTCAAGTTCTGTTTGCAACTAAGCAACTGTTTGCATATCCTTATATCTAATTCCAATAACTTCACTTGTGAGCATTTGGGGAACAATGGTATCTTTAAGAATTTATAATTGTGAGATGTACCTGTTGCAAACTAATCAACTATGGAGACATGTGGAGGAACAAATTGCAGACTCACTTCTTCGAAATATTGATCTAAAAGGTTAATCATTGAAATGACCGTGAGGGTGACATGGCTTAGTTGGATTTTTAGCAGTCAAGCTTTTTAAGTGACAGAACTATCGAATTTACATCCAAAATAAGTGCATTTGAAAAAAAAATCTGTGATATTGCTAATCCTCATGGGGAAAATTAAAATCTGAAAATGTACAAATCAAAAACTTAACTAAGGTGTTTTATTGCAGAAAGAGAATATGGTTCAGAGACAAATTTAATGTTGGGTGGAATTATAGACCTGGGTAAAATGGTTGCCATCAAGCTGGTATATTCAGGAGTGAAGTTGAAGGAGTGGATGTTGTATCTCATCACAAGCTCAGTTACTACCACCATTTTGCATCTCTGAAAAACTTGGCAAAACAGACTTCTCCAACATAATTAGATGATTCCCCCCCCTCAAATGTTTGCACTTTGTCTTCACGGTGGTACACCGAGAACAATGCTGTGTTTTCTTTCAACTTAGGACAATCCTTTGCATTCTGCTGAATCCAGGCATTCGCTCACCCTGAGGTTCAGCCCAATAGCAGACACTATGGCACCAATATTAAAGTTCAATGAACGTGGGAAGGATACTGAAAAGACAGGTTTTGCTTTGTGTTTTTATAAACAAAGGTTTTTGACACAGTACCACCAACTACGATGCTCCAAAATGCCGAGTTTCAGCTACATGTCCCACCAAAAAATAATATTGCACAAGAGAAAAGAGATCATGCTTTTCAATCCCAATTCAGTTCTGACCTCACCAATACTTACCTGGAGTCCAATATTTGCTAATATTGCAAAAATAACTCCTTCTCCTTGGGTACTGCTCCTGTCTTTCAAGATTTCCATTATATTTCTTGGAAAAATCCATCCCAGACACACACAAGTCCTGTTTATGCTGCCATGCCTCCACACTCGACTTTATGCATGGGTATCACCGTTTTCCTTGATCCTTCTGTCTTATCCAAATATTACCTTCCCTTTAACCTCCCTTTTCTCTGTGCCTTGCCAGCTCTCTTCCCAGTTTGAAAATCTTCCACTTCAACCTTGCCTTTCACCATCCTTACTAATTCTTCCCCTATTGCTTCAGCATCTGATCTGCCTGTGTCAATCCTTGGGACTCCTACTCTTTTAAAAATTGCAGTGTTCACTTTCCGCACCTTAAATTCTCATGGTTTGTTAGGACACGAACCCCACTTACTTAGTGAGGCTTGATATTAGGGACTCCATGATGATATGCTGGTTTTGCACCCCCTTTAAGTTTTGTGCTAAATTCCACTGACTCTGAGTATGCAACAATCCCCCCCCCCCCCCCCCCCCCCCCCCACACAGATTTAAGATATCGACCTGCAAATTATTCGTTTAGATATCCTAAGTTCTAATTGACAACCTACATCTCCACTAAATAAGGTAAATTTATCATGGGTAAAGCTGATGTTGGATAGGATATTTAAGTTGATTTGCCATGTTTCATTGTGTTTTTTAGAAGAGGCTTAGAATTTGTCCTTAAGCGTATCTTGTGTCAGAATTTGTTTTGCTTTATTATGGAAACTCAAACTTCATTTCTAAGTCTGCCACAAGACAATTTTAGGAAAATTCCCTGAATACGAAACCGAGTAGAAGGCTGCACAATGCTTTCCCACGTAGGATTCCCATCATTAACATTTAGTTTTTTGTGCCGAAAGACATGGAGTAACAGTAGGTAATCTGGGAAGCCAGGTTTGTGAGATAGCAGGACAGGCTGTCCAAATCCTCCTACACATACACAACCAGCTGCATCTACCATTGCAGATCATTCCTTAGTGTGTCATGAAGCCAGAGGCCTCTGTGTTCTTCGGTAGTTTGTGCAAGTTCCTGTGCACGTGGGAACACTGCATGGTAGATAAATTTCTTTGATAGTGCCACAAAAAGTAGCATTGGACTCTGTTGCTATCCACACATCTTCAGAGAGATTTATCTCCCTATTGTTCAGGTGCATTAAAAGCACTTGCCTTTTCATGGGGAGATCTCTGCACTAATCATCTTAAGTCCCAACAGCTAGGGTCTGACATTTCTTAAGGCAGGGTTTCTCAAACTGGGTTCTGCGGTAAGCCAGGCTGATATCCAGACTCCCTACAATGAAGGAGGGCATTTGGCCCATCGAGTCTGCACCAACCCTACAAAAGAGCAGCCTACCTAGGCCTCCTCCCCTGTAAACCTGCACATCTTTGAACACTTGAGAGGCAATTTAGCCTGGCCAAACCTGCACATCTTTGGACTGTGAATGTGCAAACTTCATACAGTCACCCAAGGTCGGAATTGAACCCGGGTCCTTGGTGCTGTGAGGTAGCAGAGCTAACCACTGTGCCACATAGAATCTATAAAATTAGAACAACGCTATGAAGCTGCTTGTCCAATCAGAGGCTGGTTTCTCCCTGCAAGGGCTGCTCACTGGAAAATCCAGCCTCTGATTGGGCAAACTGAAACAGTGTCTAAGTCCTCAAAGGTCCAGGCCAGGGTGAGAACGAGTTCACGTGGAGCAAGGTAGGCATTGGCCATGGGGCAGGAGGGACAGTGGCCATTGGGTAGGAAGGTGAGAATGTGTGTGTGTGATGGAGAGGGAGGTGAAAGTTTTTGTATAAATGTTGATGTCTGAAATGAGAATCCAGCTCTCCAGCAGCATTCCTAATATTAAATGAATGTGAGGAAACGAAGCAGCATCACTCCTCCCATTAAAAATTACAAAAAGGTAAGACTTAAATACTTTGTTGAATGAGAACTTTTGTAACAATTGCCTACATGTAATAGAAAAACTTATTAAAATTTCTGTGTTATAATAAGAATGTTTCTCGGGGTTTTGTCTGTACTCTAGGGAGGTCGAAACAGTTCTGTGGACAGAAAGGTTTGGGAAACCTTGTCTCAAGCCTCTAGCTTGAGTTGTGAATCATTCTCTATCAATTCCTCATCAGCCAATTTGACATCTCCATCCCTTACTTCATTAGCTCGGTCAGTTCATATTGCCACACCTCCTCCTGCTGCTGTTCCTTCTCTGTAATTATGCAGAATATTTTCCAATTGAAAAACAGAATGATTATTACTGCAAATCCCTAAACGTTGCAGTTCACCAGTTTAGGAATTCGCACTTGTGCAATACCTGGAGAAATAGTGAGGCTTCACTGATGCATGTGTGGTATTCCAAATCAATTTAAATGGTGGGACTGCTTTCACATCCCAGCATTTGGAACTGATGTTTTGTGGATTTGGGATAACTGGAGCCATTTAAAAAGTGAACAGGATCTGATTCTGGGATTCTCACCTATCCCAGCACTGGCAGTTTTCTCTTACATGGCATATGGGTGGGTGTTGTGAGTGCACCCTTCACTACCAATCTGACTGGCTCTATTGTGGGGTAGGCATCGTCTAGCCCCCTGCAATTTTCATGGAATCAGGACTCGTGGGTTTTGGTCCCTCAAAGGAGTCGTGAACCATGGTCTGGATTCGGGAACCATTTGAAAGGTAGGTTCAGAAGCTCTTCCTCGTGCCAAACAGCCACTACCATGGCTGCTCATGCTCCCTGCCAACTCATGCCCACCAACCACTCTCGAGGGCCACTGAGAGCCTTGATGCTAACTCATGCCCTTTCACTCAAAGCACTGTGTACATAACCAACCAGCCATATGGTAACAGTGGCAAGTGTGCTGTGAATAAAAACCATTCATTCAGAAATGTTCTTTAAAAAAAACAATGCTGTTCCTAAAATCCTATAAAACTGTCGGCCACTTGTAATAAAACATCAATAAGAGGCTTCAAACACTTCACAGCTCTTAATCATGTCCAAATAAACATTGGCACATTGATGAAAAAAATCTCAGAAAGAACCTATTCTAACCACTTAAAGATGTCAATCAAAGTCAACAATTCACTTAACTTGTCAAGTGAGAATTCCTGCTGAGCTCACGCTTTTATTGGTCTCAGCTCTCAGTCAACCATGCAAAACGAGGGCCTGGGCATCTGGGTTTCTACCTGTCCTTTGTATGGGTAGTATTATTAACATTAGCATTTATTAAAAATCTCGGTTTATTCATAAACTGAAATTAAATTCCCCAGCTGCTTTGGTGGGTTTTGAACTCATGTCTCTAGATCGTTATTTCAGACCTCTGATTTACCAGTTAAGTAACAAAACATTTTGTTAACATTTCCAGGTTGGGGAATATAAAAACGGTATTCAGTATGAATAAACAAAACTTGAATATGGTGGCATTTGCAGATAAACTCATGCAGAAGAATGTTCTGCATTGAAAATTACATTTTGTGCAACACTTACTCTGGGTGCTTTAAGCAAGTTGTGGAAATGCAGATAATTTAGCCAATGCACCTAACCTGCACATCTTTGGACTGTGGGAGGTCACCAGAGCACCCGGAGGAAACCCACGCAGTCACAGGGAGAATGGGCAAACTCCACACACAGTCACCCGAGGTCGGAATCAAACCGGGTCCCTGACGCTGTGAGGAAGTAGTGCTAACCACTGTTCCTCTAATTCAGAAAGCTAAGTCAAACAATAATTTGTCAACCAAACTGAATTTCGATCTTTTTAATTCTCATACATATAAAACAATTATTCTAAACAGCAGTGTTAATTAAAATGATTTAAAAAAAAGGAATAATAGTGGGAACTCTAAAGTCATACAGTGCAGCCTCAGGCACATCATATCTGTCGTAAGTAATGCCTGGTTTAGAAACATTGGATGCAAAATGTTTAATTTTTGAACATCTTTCACAAAGGTTTAGAATGCACCAAGCCAAGAAAATAAAAAAATATATTGTGACCAGTTTGAGTTCATTCTGCTCTTTAATATCATGCTCAATGCTGACACGCCTGTTACAGGATGTGGCTGTTCAGATTTATTTGATAATGGCTTGATAGGATTTATTTTATGTACAGCAAGGTTCTGGCGATGACTTTGTAGACATCAACACTTGTTCTTTACCTTGCTTTCTTGGCCTGAGAGGAAATAAACAAAAACAGACATTATAGTTACAGAAAAAACAAGAAAGATATCAAAGGAGGATGGTCAAGTACATTGCTGCATAGTGTGAAAATCATCCTCTGAAAGAAGTTGGGTTTTCATCCATCATTAAGTTCTCAGTTTCAGGCTGGCTGTCAAGGGTAGCAGTGAATACAAAGAGGATTAATCTTACAAGGTGAACAAGGAGATAGAAGTCAAGAGGCCAGATTATCCAGGCTGCTAGTGTCGGATAGAAGTGTCTCAAATAGTAAATAATACAGGCCATGAAGGAATGGAATTTTTAAAACATTGTTTCATAGCCTAAGCATTAGCCTAGTACTGGAGTTGCTAATAAAATGAAGATTGACAAAATAATTAAGAGGCAATGATGTTTTTATGTCCTTTATGATTCTGCTGTTTGACACAAATGTTCGTAGTATAATGAAAACCCTGAATAATTATGACCTTATTACACACTCTGAAAGATTTAACTCATAGAACACATTCTGGTATCAGTTACTGGGTATTCTATGTATACCATAGATTTGTTAAATGTTGAGTGGAAACAATTACTTTTGTGCAAAATATTTTATTGTGTCTTCATGGCTCTGCAATTTGCCTCATACTAAGTCGATTTGGCGAGCAGGGATGGAAAATCCATTATTTGAGGTTTAAGCTGAATAACTGCAGCTCATGCAGCCCTGTGGAGACAATTATAGTACATCTGGAATTGACTTTGAAAGGACTCATACGTTTGAGTACAATTCACATATATTTACAACTGCTGAGTTTAAAAAATTAATATTGGGTAAAAAATGAAGTGTGATATTCTTTCCACTTATAATTAACAATTTAATTGGAACATTATCTTTGGGAGCTTCCAATATTAAAAATAACTTGCTGTCTAGAACAGTGTAATGAATGTAGTTGCAACGACCTTCAGATGTACCACTGTTTACTACAGCCAGTTATAATTCAGTTTGCAACTCTGCATAATATTTAAGACTATTTCAGTTATGGAAAACATATGTTATAACAGTGCACTCATTTTCAGACTATTTTGCAAGTGAAATCTTAGAATCCCTACATGCAGAAGGTGGCCATTTGCCCATCTAGTCTGCACCAACCCTCTGAAAGAGCAGTCTATGTAGGCCCACTTACCTGCCCTATCCCTGTAACCCCACCTAACCTTTAACATTAAGGGGCAATTTAGCACAGCCAATCCACCTAACCTGCACATCTTTGGACTGTGGGAGGAAACCGGAGCAGCCGGAGGGAGGAAACCCACGGGGAGAATGTACAAACTCCACACAGACCGTCACCCAAGGTCGGAATCGAACCCGGGTACCTTGTGCTGTGAGGCAGCAGTGCTAACCACTGTACCACATCGTGCCGTGTGGCTGCACTTCTCATTTTCCTTTCTCTGCCAGTAAAAACTTACATTTAATGTAAAGCAGCTCTTAAGTGCCTGAAACTCTTTTGCACACGTGTCCTTTCTGAGATCCTTGCTTCCCTGGGTATTTACAACCACGCATCGCCCATATGCTGATGCCTTCAAATCAAAAATCAGAGATGGGGTAAGCAAACGTACTATAGATAAGAGGTCACACCAGGAAGAGATTACACAAAAAGAAGAAAATATTTTAGGTGTAACACTCTAAGCAGTTGGGTGAAGGTAGGAGGAGATAACAGAAAAAATCATCAAAGGGAGCAAATTAATGCATGGAATGCCTGCATAGGAGATGAAAAACAAAATGTAAGTGGGTATGATGATGAAACATAGTAGAGGAATCCATGCAAATGTAAGCGTAAGAAAGTGATAAAAAGTGCTGGAAACACTACATAGGCTCACCAGTCACAGCAAAAGAAGAAACATTCAATTCAGACCAGAAAACAGAAGTGTCCAGAATAACAGATCATTCCATACGCTTTGCTGACAACATTGTATGGCACACAAGTTTTTATTTATTGGAAGCAAAATAATTTGTTTCTTAATATTTGCTACTTAAGCACTTTAATATCCTGAGTCACCCAACTATTTATCAATTAAGGGCTGGAATAATCTTCCACAAACCTTAATCTCCATGTCCAAAGAATGGAAATACTGTTGAAATTCTAAAATTAATGTGACCATCAATTGCAATCACTGTGCAATATCTGTGAAAATCCCTGGTGGGATGCTACAAAGGTAAAACCTTACCAAGTATCTTTAGCCCCTTCTCTTCCTTGTCAGCCTTATCAACTGGAGGCTCATGGTCAGTTTCCACATCTACTCTGATGCCACCCAGCTCTTAAAACTAATCACCTTCGTGTTGTCAGAATGTCTTACTCATATTCCTTTGCATGTGAGTCACACTTTGCCCAATCTAAACATTAGGGAAGACAGAAGCCATCATTTTCAGACGCTCCACAAACTCCAGTGTCTCACCAATGACTTCACCACCCATCCAGGCTACTGATTCAGTCTAAACCAGCTCTTGCAAAAGCTTGGGGTCTTGTTTAATAAAGGTCCTGGCTTCAACCAGCACCTTACTCATCAGCTGTACCATCTCTTTCCACTAACAACATTGTCTGTTTCAACATTAACACTTGATTCTGTGTCCGGTTGCACTTTGCTAACCTTTGATGGCTCCCTTTTCTCTCCTA